>NC_135803.1:129712108-129975987 GCF_964213995.1 Mustelus asterias | reverse complement strand
ACCCCCTCTCCACCCCCCCGCACCCCCCCAGGGAATGAGACATCACACCCCCTCTCCAACGCCCCCCCCCCCCCGCCCACCGCAGGGATGATCCGTCACACACCCTCTCCCCCCCCCCCCCCAGGGAATGATAAGTCACATCCCCTCTTCCCCCCTCCAGGAATGAGACGTCACACCCCCTCCCCTCCCACCCCCCCCAGGGGATGATAAGTCACACCCCCTCCCCTCCTCCCATCCCACCCTCCCTCTCCCCACCCCCCCACCCCTCCCCACCAGACGATGAACGGCAGAGAGGCTCTCTCCGCTCTCTGCTTTTTGTTTTGCGCCCGGGCACATTCTGTCAGATTCTTTCCGAACTGCGCATGCGCAGTTCGGAGCTCCTATCGTTCCGGCGGCGCTAAGCCCCGCCCACTGGACCGGCACCGGAAAAAAGCGTATGGGCGCGCTGGAGCGCGGCCTCCGGGCTCGGATCTATTTGACGCCTGCACCTGGCACTCAGTCTCTAAATGGTAAAATCGGGCCCTTAGTGTATTGAGGATTCTACATTTTGTGCACTAAACAAGTACTGATAGGCAGGCTAACAAGTCTCTCATATAGAGCTCTTGGGTGTGGATTTGCAGGGTGTCCCAGAGGTGTGCTGGGGAATCCCTCTCAAAGGTTTAAAGGTAAATTACCTCTGAGTAATTTCTCTGTGCTGGGAACTATCCGAAAATGCAATTTAAATCGTAAACTTCCATTGTTCTGCCAGACTTGTATCAAGAGTTACTCCAAAAAAGTTACAAGAATTAAAACCTCTTCTAAATTCTGGGTGATGATTGTAAACATCCAGACTGATAACCCCCCCCCCCACCCCGCCCCCCCCCCCTCCCGCCCTCACACCCCCCGACCTTCCAGGGGATTCTCCCCGCACCCCAATGGAACTTCCCTCCTCCCCACCTCTGACTATCCACAGTTTTCCCCACCAACCCAACCCTCAAGGGACATCCTCTCCCCCACCCCCCCGCCTATGCTCCCTGGCCTGCAGATCTGACCTGCAGATGTGACCCAACCCCCCCACAACCTGTGGACCTGGCACCGCCCTCCCATTCCCCGCCCCCCCCCGGACCTGTGGATCTAACCCAACCTCACCGACCCCCACACATGTGACTCGACTCGCCGGACAACCAAAACCCCAGTCCTCTGATCCCCTACCCTGACCTCTGACCTCATCCATCCACCCTCCCCACAGACCTCCCCCAAACCCCAAATGGTTGTGGAGATGGAAACCTTCATTTTAAAAAAAATACTTGGATATGTAATTGAAGTTCTGTAACCTACAAGACTATGGACAAAGAGCTGGAAAATAAGGTTCAACTGGATAGCTTTTTTAAGCAGCGTAGGGACCCTTTGACCCTCTTCTTGCCCTAAGTGTCTGTCATAGAGCCTGTGGAGTTCATTACAACAGGAAATAGTTGATGCCAAAACATTGAATGTATTCAAGAGGTGGCTAGAAATAGCACTTGGGGCGAATGGGATCAAAGTTTATGGGGAGAAAGCAGGATTAAGCTATTGAGTTGGACGATCTGCCAAGATTGTGATGAATGCCGGAACAGGCTTGAAGGGCTGAATGGCCTCCTCCTGCTCCTATCTTCTATGTTTCTATGATACTATGTACATATTCATAAAGATATGTATACTTAAAGCTGTTGTGTTCAAGTTAAAGTAATGTTTTAAAAGTATTTGGTTGATAGGTTCCTCTTTTGGAAGGTTTTCATTCGGACCTTTTCTTTAAAAAATGAATGTAGAGCAAACATATTCTGAACATAATTTATTTAAGCCCATTGGTATAGTTTGCCAACAATGAGAATATATTCACTGACATCTTTGGCTCATGATAGTAGCTGACTTGGTGCTTCCTGAACATTCTTCACAGATTTTTGTTTCTGATTGATCCAATCCAGATTAGAAATCATTTCTGGTACACAGCAAAATCTGCTGAGAATTATTTTTACTGCAAACACCAAGAGAAATAAAACATACAACACATTCTAAGACTTTGAAAAGCTTTTAAATTCAATCTTTTCTCGAGGCTCTGTTAATGTATTGATGTCATTGAAGAATTAAAACAGATGTGCATAACTTTGTCAAACTCTTTAATTTGAAATTTCAAATGTATTTGCGATCGGTTACAGATAACATTTTTCACAAAGCATAAATTTTAAATAACTGCTTTTGCATTTGTATCTACCCTTTATGATAATTAAAATTGATGCTGTATTCTATTAGGAATCTTGAACTTCACGAGATTTTTATCCATTGACAAACAATGGTGAGGTACAGTTATTGGTCATATTACTCTGAAAATATTTTCAGAATTTTCTCTGAAGTAGTTTTAGGTTTTCAGTTTGAAATTACACTGCGGTATGATAGGTCATGAGCACTTAACACATTTATACAATTTATTTATTTATTTTAAACAAGTGAATCCCTCTATGGCTACATGAATCAATGGTACACCACGCTTTCACTGCATTACTTCAAGGTCAAGTCTTCGTGGTTTAGCTGAGTGGAATAAATTTTTCCCCAAAAAATACAAAATAAATTGCTGAAATGTATCTTTAGTAAAGGATACCAATGTGTTCCCATTCACAATCCAGTATATTAGACGAATATAGAAACTAGAATAAACCATAGCTTACAATGATTATTCAAATGAAAAAGACAACAGATCCTTCTTACACTCTACCCTGGAATGCATAGCATTCCTTGTAGTGTATTTAACAATTATGTATGTCTCTCTTTGTTTGATTCTTCACCTTTTTAATAATTGTTTAAAGTCAATCTAAACTAATATACACAATAAATGATTTACATGCAAAATTCTGAGGTTCTGAATTGCCCCTATGAATTAAAACAGTCTGGGATATAGATATCTGCTTACTTATGAAAAAGCTTTTGATCATAGATTGTCACCATTATTGACATGTTTGTTTCCCACATGTTATGATTTTTGTAGAGAAATCAGGAAATTGAAATTCATGCCAGTGGACATTCTAGTGGCTCCTTCTCTTCAACACTTCCCTGTTCAACCTCTGGACCCAGATGTTCCAGTTTCTTTAGTTCCCTTTGATACTTAGCCATGAGAGCTGCATAAGAACAGCCATAAATAGCAGCTGCCAACATCAGCAGACACACAATGCCACAGATGACACCAGTTATCACAATTGTGGCAATAGCATGGCGTAAGCTGCCTGCCCGTTGCTTGGGTTTTGTGCTGCAGTCTGAATTTTGGTCATTTTCACTTTTGCTGTGATGGTTGTGCGTGGTGGCACTTCCGTGTTCGGAGTCACCATGAGCTGGCTTGTGTTTAACAGAGGGACATGGCTGGAATAGCTCATGAGGAATTTTCATAAGGTCTTTACTCTTTAAATCTTCAGGTTCTGTACAGAGAATCTCATCAATCTGACCTCCTGTATAAAACAGAATGAGTGATGGCATGAAATTTGTCAACGATTTAATTTTAAAAATATGGAATGTATCTCTTTTACTATGCACTATACAATTATTACATCTGGAAGGCTTGCTATAGATATATAAAGGAAAATAAGGCCAAATTAGATAACTCCCAGTTCTTTTTTTCCATGTTGTTCACTTCTTTGGATTTGCTTCTGAGTAGCTTCATAAGTGGATACCAGCCAAGAAGATTACAAATTAAAGAATATTTGTTGATTCTTCAGAATGTCTACATACTTGAGATGTTTTGTTGCAATACATTTTTCTTCCTTTCATTTTGTCTCTCTTTCAGCTTACATGGGGTGCCCACAATGCTGGTTGGCCATCTTCATACCAACCATCATTTGTTTGGAGCTGGTGGGTGTTTTTACAGCCAGATGCCCTTCCAGTTACCAAACCTCCCCATTTATCCAGGCTGGGGCACTGGCTTGCCTACAATAGTGGTTATGTTCTTTCGGAGCCAACAGTAGGACTTAAACCCAGGGATTTCCAATGTAAGAGACAGGGGAGCTATCCATTGAGCCACTGCAGCTCCCTCCAATGTACTACATTGTTATATTCTGAAAATATTAAATCAACGTTCATAAAATAATTTAGATCGGCAATTGAATATGTTGTGGTTTGTGCCGTTTTGCATATTACGTATTGTTTTTCCTCACCTGGATCAGAGAACAATCTCTCACATTAGGGGCCAGGATTTTCCGGCTGTTCCCACCAGCGAGATCCTTCAGGGTCGCTGAAAGTGACCCTCCCGCCACTGGCAGGACTGTAATATCCCACCGGTGTGAACAGCCGGAAAATTCGGCCATCCTGTCTGCAATTTCCAACAAAACAACTGACCTCCTTGGGAATGTGAAAGACCCACATCTCCTGAACCAGCAACCAGTTGAGATATTCAACTGTTGGAGACGGACTATTGAGACTAATCACTTGGACAATGGGACCCTAGCTAAAGTAACTTTTCAGACATGCGCTAATCAAGTTACCTTTGCATTCGCATACAATGGCCTTATTTGGATCACTCTAGCAGTTGAAGAAGGAAAGTCACATGACGAACCACCCTCTGTATGTTTTAAGCACATGCTTTCTCAGTAGAACCGTGGACAAGCAGCTGAGAAGCTAAGAGAGAAGAATCATTTGGGTCCATCCTGTCTCCCTCTCTTTCTCTCCAACCCACTTGGCAAGCTTTGAGCCCTGTTGCTGACTCTGACCATCTAGTGACACCCTGCTCCTGACCGAAACTTCTTAAATAATTCAACCCAACTTTGAGTTACAAGATTTATTCGAAATCTACTACAGATGTCAGTATTGTAGTTATACTGGAACCGCTTGGCTCGAGGCACGGCTAGCTCTGGAGCACAAGTTTTCAGTACTATTGCTGGAATGTTGTCAGGAGCTACAGCTTTTGCAGTATCTAGTGCCTTCAGTCATTGTTTGATATCCCGTGGAGTGAACTGATTTGGCTGAAGACTGACATCTGTGATGCTGGGGATCACCCCATCTCCAATTTAGTCATCTACATCTTTAACTTCAAAGAATCAAGATGACCAAGTTCAGCCTCAAGCCAGTTGAGTCACCAAACCACACATTGTATATTGTTTTTACCTTGTACGGAGTTGAATTTGGCCAAGCTATCCTTACCACTCTGTAATCTGTGCATGTGTGCGTTGAATTTGGCCAGGTTATCCTTACCACTCTGTAATCTGTGCACACGTGTGTGTGCGCGCGCGCGTGCGCACATGTGTGTGCGAGATCTTACCTTCAAATTGAGGATATTCTCCATCGTGTGTGGCATTGCAACCGTGTTAAATGTGGTAGATTTTGAATAAATCTTGTAACTCAAAGTTGGCCATCCATGAGGTGCTATAGGCCATCAACAGCAGAATTGTATATAACCACAATCTGTCACTTCATAGTCCAGCATATCCTGCATTCTACCATTGCCATCAAGCCTCGGGGCCAACATTGGTTGAATGAAGAGAGTCGGAGGGCATGTCAGGGGCAACACCTGTCATACCTAAAATGAGGTGTCAACCTGATGAAACTGTGACACTGGACCATGCATGCCAAACAGTACAAACAGCATGCTATAGACAGCTAAGTGATCCCACAACCAATGGATCAGATCTAAGCTCTGCAGTGCTGTCATATTCAGTGGTGGACAATTAAACAGGAGAAAGGGGCCTCCAAACATATCCCCATCCTCAATGGTGGGAGGAGACCAGCAAATCACTGCAAAGGACGAAGCTGACACATTTGTAACTATCTTCAGCCAGAAGAGCCAAGTGGACGATCCATCTCAGCCTCCTTTTGAGGCCCTAGCATCACAGATGTCAACCTACAGCCAAATCAGTTCACTCCATGGGATATCAAACAATGACTGAAGGCACTAGATACTGCAAAGCTGTAGCTCCTGACAACATTCCAGCAATAGTACTGAAAACTTGTGCTCCAGAGCTAGCCGTGCCCCTCGCCAAGCTGTTCCAGTATAACTACAATACTGACATCTACCCAGCAATGTGGAAAATTACCCAGATATGTACTGTCCACAAAAAGCAGGACAAATACAACTGAGCCAATTACTGCCCCATCTGTCTACTCCCGGTCATCAGCAAAGTAATGGAAGGTGTCATTGACAGGGCAATCAAGCAGCACTCACATAGCAGTAACTTGCTGGCTGACAACCACTTTGCGTTCCACCAGAGTCACTCAGCTCCTGACTTGATTATAGCCTTCATCCAAATACAGACCAAAGAGCTGAAC
The DNA here is from genome assembly GCF_964213995.1 of Mustelus asterias. Classification (NCBI taxonomy): domain Eukaryota; kingdom Metazoa; phylum Chordata; class Chondrichthyes; order Carcharhiniformes; family Triakidae; genus Mustelus; species Mustelus asterias. The sequence continues at coordinate 129,969,732 of NC_135803.1, read as the reverse complement.
CAAGTGGCGAGGTGAGGGTGACTGCCCTTGACATCAAGGCAGCATTTGATCGAATGTGGCATCAAGGAAAACTGGAGTCAATGGAAATCAGGGGAAAAACACTTCAATGATTGGAATCATATCTAGCATAAAGTAAGATGGTTGTGGTTGTTGGAGGTCGGTCCTCTTCGTCCTGGAACATCGCTGCAGGAGATCCTTAGGATAATGTCATGGGCCTAAGTATCTTCAGCTGCTTAATCAATGACCATCCTATCATCATAAGGTTAGATGTGGAGATGTTCACTGATGCTTGCACAATGTTTAGCACCATTCCTCAGGTACCAAAGCAGTCTGTATCCATGTGCAGCAAGACTTGGACAATATTTAGGCTTGCCAGGTAAGTGTTAAGTGCCATTTGCACCACACAAGTGCCAGGCAATAACCATCTCCAACAAGAGAGAATCTAATCATCATCGCTTGACATTCAGTGGCATTACCATCGCTGAATCCCCCACTATCAACATCCTGCGGGTTACTATTGACCAGAAATTGACTTGGACTCTGTGACTACAAGAACAGATCAGAGGTTGGGAATTGTGTGGAGTATAACTCATCTCCAAACTTCCCAAAGCCTGCCCACCATCTACAACGGTCAACTCAGGAGGAGTGTGATGGAATACTCTCTACATGGCTGGATGAGTCCAACCCACCAATATTCAAGAAGCTTGACAGCATCCAGGACAAAGCAGCTTGTTTTATTGGTGCCCCATCAACCACTCTCTCCACCACTGATGCACAGTGGCAAAACTGTGTGCAGTTTACAGGATGCAGCATCTCACCAAGGTTCATTTGATATCACCTTGTGAACTATGACATCTATCACCTAGAAGGACAAGGACAGCAGATACATGGGAACATCGGCACCTGTAAGTTCCCCTTCTAGCCACATACCATCCTGACTTGGGATTATATCACCTTTCCTTCGCTGTTGCTGGGTCAAAATCCTGGAACTCCCTTCTTGAAAACACTGTGTGTGTATCTACATGGACTGCAGCAATTCAAGAAGGGAGATCACTGCCATCTTCTGAAGGGTAATTAGGGATGGGCAGTAAGTGCTGGCATAGTCACTGATGTCTACATCCTGTGAACAGGAAAGGAATTACTTAGATTGTATTAAGTGTAATAAAGTTAACTCAAACACCTGTCCAATGGGTTATTTTACGATCACAGCCTGTAAATCACTATGTTGGCAAGGATATCTGTTTTGGACCAAAAAAAACCTGTTGTGGTCAAACGAGGAGCGGGAACAGAGAGGACCTACTCAACTCCTCACCTGGTCATAATAATTGTATTGAATCAATCACAATTGTTCAAATCATATTCCATATTGGCAATATAATGTATTGGGAACATAAAATATAAGGTACAATTCTAAAACTGACACAGCAACAGAAAGGCCTGGTGATTGTGTTGATAAATCATTGGAAGTGGCAGGGTAGGTTGAGGAAGCAGTTAAAAATGTATACAGGATTCTGGACATTATATACAGAAGCATTGTATACAGAAAGCAAGGAAGCTATGATAAATCTTCATATAAACACTGGTTCAGTCACAACTGGAGTATTGTGTCCAATTCTGGCCGTTGCACTTTGTGATGGATGTGATGGCCTTAAAAAGGGTGCAGAAACATTTCCTGGAATGATTCCAGGGATTAAGGACTTCAGTTACGTTTATAAATTGGAGAAGCTCTACCCTTTTGAGGGTAGAGAAGGTTGAGAGGAGATTAGGTTGCAGTGTTCAAAATCATGAGGAGGTTAGACAGAGAATAGAGAGTGCCTGATGGAAGAGTCGAGAATCAGAGGATACAGATTTAAGGTGATCAGCAAAAGAGCCAAAGGTGATATGAGAAAGAAATATTACTTTGTAGCAAGTAGTTAAGATCCAGAATACACTGCCTGAAAGTATGACAGTAGGCAGAAAAAATAGTAGTTTTCCAAAGGGAATAGGATTACTAAGGGTATATGGCACAGAGATAGACCATTCAGCCCATCCAGTCAAGTGTTGATGTTCAATGCAAGCTGCCACCCACCTTTTCTCAACCAAATCTACCATTGTATCCTTCTATTTCCTTCTGCCTCAGATGGTTATCGAGCTTCCCCTTAACTGCATCGATACTATTCACTTCAACCACCCGCTGTAATAGCGAGTCACTACACTTTGGATAAAGAGTGTTCTTCTCAATTGCCTATTGGATTTCTTGTGGGCTGTTATGTTGACAGTCTCTATGTTCTTCCCCACAAGAGGAAACATTCTCCCTGCCTGCACTCTTATCAAATTTTTCATAATTTTAAGTACCTCTATGAGGTCACTCCTCAACCTTTTTTTCTTCAAGAGGAAAGAGACCCAGACTGTTAATCCTTTCCTGATTTGTATACCCATGCACTTCCAATATCATCCTTGTAAAGCTTCTCTATACCCTCTCCAAGTGGTGACCAGCGCTGTGTACAGTATGGTCTACCAAGAGGCGATTCAAATTTAGTATTATTCGTTACTTTTCAATTCCATCCCTCTAGAAATAAAACTTAATGCGTGGCTTGTTTTTTGTGGCCTTGTTAACCTATGGCAACGACTTTTAGTAATTGGGATATGTGTACTCTCGATCCCTTTGTTCTTCTAACCCACCTAAACTTCCACCTTCCAAGTAATAAGTGACCTCCCTATTCTTCCTCCAAAATGTACTATCTCACATTAATTTGCATTGAATTTCATTTGCCAATTATTTGCCCATTCTGCGAGTCTATTAATATCCCCCTGCAACTTGTTGCAATCCTCCTCAGTATTGACTCTCCGCTACCACCACTCACCACGCCACCCCCCACAACCTCACCACCTCCCCCACCATCACCACCCACCATCCTCTCAATTAGCTACCTATTCAGAAATTTGGAAGTTGAGTTTTTGATTCCAAAGTCCAAATTGTTAATTTAAATTGTGAATGGCAGTGGTCCCTGCCCTGAATCTTGTAAGAAGTCTCACAACACCAGGTTAAAGTCCAACAGGTTTATTTGGTAGCAAATACCATAAGCTTTCGGAGCGCTGCTCCTTCGTCAGATGGAGTGGAAATGTGCTCTCAAGCAGTGCACAGAGACTCTTGTGGAACATCATTTCCCATCTTCTGAATGACTACCCTTTACTCCTACTCTCTGCTTTCAGTCGTCAGAGTAAGGAGTCTAACAACACCAGGTTAAAGTTCAACAGGTTTATTTGGTAGCAAACGCCACTAGCTTTCGGAGCGCTGCTCCTTCGTCAGGTGAGTGGGAGATCTGCTCATAAACAGCAAACAGGGCATATAAAGACACAAACTCAATTTACAGAATAATGAATAATGATTTCAATGCGAGTCTTTACAGCTAATCAAGTCTTAAAGGTAGAGACAATGTGAGTGGAGAGAGCATTAGCACAGGTTAAAGAGATGTGTATTGTCTCCAGACAGGACTGCCAGTGAGATCCTGTCTGGAGACAATACACATCTCTTTAACCTGTGCTAATGCTCTCTCCACTCACATTGTCTCTACCTTTAAGACTTGATTAGCTGTAAAGACTCGCATTGAAATCATTATTCATTATTCTGTAAATTGAGTTTGTGTCTTTATATGCCCTGTTTGCTGTTTATGAGCAGATCTCCCACTCACCTGACGAAGGAGCAGTGCTCCGAAAGCTAGTGGCGTTTGCTACCAAATAAACCTGTTGGTCTTTAACCTGGTGTTGTTAGACTCTGTACTGTGTTTACCCCAGTCCAACGCCGGCATCTCCACATTCAGTCGTCAGACCAGCGAACAATCCATTCTGCCACTTGTTCCAATCAGATAAATAATTGAAGGGGAAAAATAATTCATGACTACCAGGAAATGGCAGGGGTGTGGAACACAGAGGGAATTGTTGTTGAAGTGACCTGGCATGAACTTGACAAGCGGATGGCCTCTTGCGACGCTGTAACCATTTTATTATCCTACAGGGGTGGATTTCACAGCCCCTCTGCCAGTTTATTTCAAGTAAGAAGTCTCACAACACCAGGTTAAAGTCCAACAGGTTTATTTGGTAGCAAATACCATAAGCTTTCGGAGCAATGCTCCTTCGTCAGATGGAGTGGTCTCTGTTCTCAGTCTCTGTGAGAACAGAGACCACTCCATCTGACGAAGGAGCATTGCTCCGAAAGCTTATGGTATTTGCTACCAAATAAACCTGTTGGACTTTAACCTGGTGTTGTGAGACTTCTTACTGTGCTTACCCCAGTCCAACGCCGGCATCTCCACATCAAGTCTATTTCAAGACAGATGGATGTAAAATAAAGTGGGAAACCAGCCCACCATCTTCCTGCCCATCCCCGACCAGTCCCCCACATAACAGGGGATGGATAAGGTTTCAGGCAGCCTGCCCAACCTTAGGCAATCCTTAAGCGTCTGATCAATGGCCGCTTAAGGATCTCAGTCCACCTTCACCTTTAACAGTACATGTGGCTGGGAAAGGCAGAAGGAAGGTGACCAGATCAGTAAGTTTTAAATCATGGGTAAAGTTTTTGGGTGTCCTGTATGCCTATTGCGGGGGCATCCCTATAGATAATACCCCCCCCCCCCCCCGCCATCTCCCTTTCTGCTTCCTCCCTGTTCTCTGAAACACAACCCCAAACCCCCACTTTCACTCGGGTCTGAATTCCTCCCCGATCAAAATCCTCCAATTTATCTTTATATCCAAGAAACATCTTCCTTCTTCTCGGGGACTGCTCGCAGTCCCAGCAGTAGCCACTACTTTCCTCTGGTCCTACTGGAATTCTACGGGTTGGCCGTGGCATCTCTCGAGGGTGCTTCCTCTGTCCTCCCATGAAATTAATATCTAAGAAGCTGAAAATTAGCATCTTTCTCCTGACAAATACATATATTGCCAGTATGATGGCGCTGATTGGAATCTTCAAAGCCATGGCTGTAACAATCAGTAACGCAAGTTTCACTGACACAAATGTCAACTGACCACGAAAAGGCAAGCAAGATTAAGCTCTGATTCTTCCATCACTCTGCCCCAATCTAGATGAAAAAATAAAGTTGTGCAGGACATGGAAGTCATGATGATCTCTTCAGAGCTCTGACCAAACCAGACCTTGAACCAACTGTGTCCGGTTTTGGTCCCCAAGTCACACAAGAGGTACATTCAAGCACTGGAGGCAGTATAAAGAATGAACACAAGGTACCCAGCAAGTGGTGGGAATGTGAAACTTACTGCCACATGGAGGAATTGAGGCGAACAGTACAGATACATTTAAGGGGAAGCTGGAGAAGCATTTAAGGGAATGGAGGGTTATGCTGACAGAGTAGATGAGAAAGGATGAGAGGAAGCACAAGTGGAGTATAAAGGCTGGTGTGAACTGAATGGTCCAAATGACCTTTTTCTATGCTGTGTATTCTGTATAATTCAAAGTAAAGCCTCTCGTAGAGTCAGAGTTCTGAAATATGAGGATAGATCAGAACAACTCAAGTTATTTGACCTGACATGTATGCCGGAATTTTATCGCCGCGCCCGCCCGAGGCTCGTAAGATCCCGCCCGAGGCCAATGGAGAATGTCGTTCTGCGAGCTTTGCCCGATTCCGGGGCGGGCGTGCCAGTAAATGTCCGGCAGTAATGTCCAAGAGGCGATCTCATAGAGCAATTGGCCAAGAGTTTGTAGTTGTATTTACGGTGGCACTGTCTACAAATGCCAGCATTACACCTGTGAAACCAACAACTTCTGATGTCCACAATTCTCAGTTAAACATGGAAGCCCGGACGTTGCTGTGATGATTGCCCACTCCTCCAGAGAGTGTTGAAGCCCTCTCCCTCAAATGGAAATTCTCTCGAAACCATCTGAACTTATCCTTTCACACGTTAAGTCTCGCTGTAAAAACTCTTGAAAACGTTGCACCTTGTTGAATGAGGTGTAACGAGGTTTTTTCATATTATACTAATTTTATAATTACTGCTAATTACCCTGACTCCAAAAATATTTTTATATCTGTGGTTTGCCAATTTTCTCCATCATGACAGAAACATTCCACAGTTTTTTGTTTAAGTTTGTTTAAGATATTTCAACTTCTATCTTAACACTTCAATGTGATGGTTGCTGACATCACTGCAGCCTAATGACAAAGTGATAAGTCCTTTGGTAGGCCAGGACTTGAGTATGGCTGAAAAAAGAGACAGGTTAAAGCTTTTCATCTTGTGTTCATCAGGACAGGTCACTAGAATACCAATATAAGAGGAAAACAACAATTTACCTGTTGGATAAGAGAGTGCTGATTGTTTGGCAAGTGGACTCTGCTTGGTAGAGGTGTTGCTATAGAAATGCACCAGTTGATGGTGACTGATAGTTAACTGCCAAACATTGTTTGAATTTTTTTTTAATGGCCCTGTTATTTACAGGCAGAAATAACACGTATGCACATTGCTCTGTTTCAGCTAAACAAAATCATTGACAGACATTTGTTGACTCATGCCTCAGGGTAACTCCTTAACCAATCAGGGTAAAATGCCTGTTTAAATTTCAGACAAGCTTGGTAGTTAAACATTAGTCACCATCAATTGGTACAGTCTCCATGTATTTTCCCATGAATCTAAGGAAGTTTGGCATGTCCACTACAACTCTTGCCAACTTTTACAGGTGCACCATAGAAAGCATTGTTTCTGGTTGTATCACAGCTTGGTATGGCTCCTGCTCTGTCCAAGACCACAAAAAACTACAAAGGGTTGTGAACGAAGCCCAGTCTATCATGCAAAGCAGCCTCCCATCCATTGACTCTCTCTACACTTCCCTCTGCCTCGGAAAAGCAGCCATAAGGACCCCACGCACCCTAGGCATACTCTCTTCCACCTTCGTCCATCAAGAAAAAGATACAAAAGTCTGAGGTCACGTACCAACCGACTCAAGAACAGCTTCTTCCCTGCTGCCATCAGACTTTTAAATGGACCTACCTCGTATTAAGTTCATCTTTCTCTACACCCTAGCTATGACTGTAGACAGATTTTTGAATGGACTTACCTTGCTTGATCTTTCTCTACACCCTAGCTATGACTGTAACACTATATTCTGCACTCTCTCGTTTTCTTCTCAATGAACGGTATGCTTTGTCTGCATAGCACGCAAGAAGCAATACTTTTCACTGTATATTAATACATGTGACAATAATAAATCAAATCAAATCAAATGTCAACTCCTCTACCAATCAGAATCCACTTGCCAACCAATCAGCACTCTCTTCTCAGACTGTATAAATGATTGTTTTTTCCCATGTGCTGGTCTTCTGGAGAAGTGTCCTGATGAATGTAAGACAAAAAGCTTTGACATGTCTCTTTTTTCAGCAAAGTGGATATAACGAACGGCAGGGGTTGGGAGATGTGTGGAAGAAGATGAAACCCACATCACAGAGCTCACTTGGGGCAGCTTTCCTTGAGGTGAACGGTGAACATCGTCACTTTGTCACCAACTGCAAAATTTGGGCCATTATAGATCAAATAAAATGGCCTGGAAAAGTAAATTCATCAATTAGATTGTAGGACTAAGACAAAAAGACTTGTGTTCAGAATAGTAACAATCAACTTTAGTACTGGCAGCAGGAGGTTTTGTTTGATAAAGTAATGTACCCTTGGAATTGAGTTCCAGATAGAATTACAAAGGTGCAAATCGTACTTGCATTTGAAAAACAATTTGATGGTGCTTTGGGGTGGGGGAAGCCATGAGGCACTTCTGGATGGATACACTCATGATTTTGAGATCTTGGCCGTGATCTGAATATTTCACCCCAATGGCCGATGGGTGGGGTGAGCTGGTAAGATTGGGAGAGAACCCAAAAATCAGGTTCACGCCTGATTTCACGGCTCTCACGATCTTACCGGCACCGGATATCTGTCAAGATTGGCCTCATGCCCGAAAAGGAGGGAGGCTGATCTCAACATTCAAATTCTATTTTAAATAGAATTTAAATATTATTAGCGAGCTCGGGATGGAATCGTCCAGGCTCACTTGCCTCTGCGGGCCTTGCCGTTGAAGGATCACGCATGGTTCCCATCAACAAGGACCTGTCGTTATGGCCTTGCTGGTTGAACCAGAGGTCCTTGAGGACGCCGGGAGGTTGGGGGCAGGTGGAGTGCCCCTTGTTGGCACTGCCAGCCTGGGATCCTGGCAGTGAAAGCCAGGCACCCTGGCAGTGCCCACTGGGCATCCTGGCACTGCCAGCCTGGCACACCAGGGGGTTGAAGGGGTGGGACCTACTGGGTGGGGGCAGAGCCTGGAGGGGGAGTGGTAATTGGGGGGACACTGCACGCTCTACAACCGTGATTGGGGGGTGGGGGGGCACTGCGTATTCTGCATCCGGTGATCATATGGTCTGTGCATGGGGAGTCTGGGCCATGCAGCCCTGCGATAGTGGGGGGCATGTGGTGGTGTGTGGATCGGTTGGCCTGTGTTGGGGAGGGGGGTTGTGTGCGGGGGTAGGGGGTGGATGGCTCTTATGGAGGGGGGTTGTGTGGGGGCTGGGGTTTAGCTGGCCCGTGTGGGGGTGGCGTGGGGGAGGGTGATCAGTCCAGGTTGGGTGGATCAGCCACAAAGGCCAGCAGTTGCTGGGGGAGGCAGTGACTGCACATGCGCATCTGTGCCCTCTGCTGCAATCTGACAGCTTTCAGTGAGTCCCTCCCCCTGCTAGCGTGAAACAGATCTTGCACTATTTTTTTTTCACAAAATGAGGTATGATTCGATTTTTTTACTCATCCAAAAAAAGCGAGATTCTCTCCCACTTTCACGCTCGTTTGGTACTTAGAATCTTTTTGATAAGATCGCTCCCTTGTGTTTGTAACAAACATTCCCTGATATCATAGGGAAGTTTCAGATACCCAGAACCCTCAACTACAACTTTATTTTATTAGTTCATGTGATTTGGACAAGGCCAGCATGTGTTACCCATCCCTACTTGTCATTAAGAAAGTGGTACTGAGCCACATTTTGAACCACCACAGTCCACGTGGTGTATGGAGGGAGCTCTATCAGTGTGACCCAGTGGCGATGAAACAATGTCTTTTTAGTTAGGATGCTGCATAACTTGGATGGGATCTTGCAGACGATATGTTCTTATGTGCCTGCTGTCCTTGTTCCTCTAGGTGGTAGTGGTTGTGGATTTGTAAAGCACTGTCAAAGAAACCATGGTGAGTTGTTGAATCTTGTAGATAGGGCACCTGTGTTTGAGGGAGTGAAAGTTTAAGATGTTAGATGGGGTGCTAATCAAGAAGGCTGCTTTGTCCTGGATAGTGTCAAGCTTCTTGATCATTGTCAGAATTATACTCATCGTGGTAAGAGGAGATGATTTCATTCCAGTCCTCCCATGTGATTGGTCAATTATGAAAAGCTTTGGGGAATCAGGAGGCGGGTTGCTTGCCACAGAACTCCCAGTGGCTCTTCGAGTTACAGTATTTGTGTGACTGGTCCAGTTAAGTTTCTGATGGTAACCCATTTCAGCAATGGTAATCTTGCTGCACATTAAGGGAAGATGTTGGAGGTAGTCATTACTTCACACTTGCTTACACAAACCTTCCTTGTCACTTATTAGTCCATGTCTTTTTATTATTTGCTTTTGTAAGTGAACATCTCTGGTAAAAGCCAATATTTATTGCCCACCCACAATTGGCCTTTAGCAAGCCTTGGTGACCTGCCTTCTTGAGCCGTTGCAGTCCATGTGGTGTAGGTACTCCCCCAATGCTGTTAGAAAAGGAGTTCCAGGATTTTCACACTGTGGCAATGAGAAGTCAGAATGATGTCAGATTGTTGTTGTCAGATCTTGCTACATGGGGTCACAAACTGTTTCATTATCTGAGGAGTTGCAAATGGAACCGAATACTGTGCGATCATCATAAAACATCCTCACTTTTGATCTTATAATGAAGGAAAGGTCTTTGATGAAACAGCTGATGGTAACTGAACTGAGGACGCTACCCTGAGGAACTCCTGCAGTGATGTTCTGGGGCTGAGATGATTGATCTCCGACAGCCACAATCATCTTCCTTTGAGCTAGGTATGACTCCAACCAGTGGAGTGTTTTTTCTTGATTCTGACTCACTCACATTTGGCATCCTTTTTCCCTAAAGAGGGGTGGCTGCACCATCCCTGGAGGCACTGCAAACCAGACCGATGTGTGGAATGGAAGGGGCAAGCCCCTTTCCCACCACCCTGTCCCAAAAATTTGCTTAATATTTGGCCCCCAGATAGGGGACGTATCAGATATTAAGTTGATAAGAACAGATTTTTTTTTGTTTATATCCAATTCAATCCAATCAAAGTCCAATTCAAAGCCTCAACAAGTGAGACATTCCAGATCCAAGCTGACAAGATAGGCAAGCCTCTTCCTGTCTTGGGCTTGATCTACATGATCCAAGCTGATTGGAGTAGGCATTGCACCTCCTCCAAGGGGCTTGATCTCATTTGCATCTTAGCCAAAAGATCTAAATTTGCTGGGGCTCCTGAGTGGCACTCTCAGTCAATTGCCAACTTGATGTCAAGGATAGTCATTCTCCTTCACCTCTGGCATTCAGCTCTTTAGTCCATGTTTGGGCCAAGAGATCTGGAGCCAGGTGATCCTGGTGGAACCTAAACTAAGCAACTGATTTTTTTCACTGTCTGCACATCCACAATCAAGCGACCTATGCTATGCAGAGTGTCAGAAGTACAATTTGCACAGCATCACAAAAAAACATCAAAATTACATTTATAAACAAGAGGAACAATGATCTGAAATTCCAAGAAGATATAAAGGGAATAAATTCTACACAAAGAGCCAATTTGGGGGCAGAACTCAGCTCTGTTTTGTTTTGCCCACTCACTTGGTCTTTCTATATCCCATTATAACTTCCTGCTACAAGCAGTGAACAAGTCTGTAATGGGCAACTTCTAAGAACATGCCCAATCGTACCAAGGAAATGGCAACTGGAGTCAGAACTGCAGCTACAGGCTTTGACATTTAAGTCTGATCATCATGGAAAAGAGGGGCTAGGATGCAGGAATAGGATAACAGGGAGAGGTAATTCTTGCCAAAGAGTAAACCTGTTAACTCATGCAACACACTTCTTCCTGGATTTAGTTCTACATCAGATTTAATTTTCAATACTCAGAATTCCACTTCAATTGTAATTTTCATTCAGTGAATCTTGGAATTTGTGTGAAGAGTACGGAAAGAGCTCTATTTAATACTGCAGTATTCCACCTGTTTTTCATTGCTGTTATTTTCATTTAAGATCAAACTTTTTTCCACTTTTTCTAATATGCCATTGTTTATGTCCAATTCTTTCACTTTAGCAACTGTTATCAAAAAAAACTTAAGTGTTGAATGCATTCTCTATTATTTTTCTGGTTGTTATTCAAAGAATAAAGAACAAAGCAAAGTACAGCTTTGGTCCTCCAATCCCGTACTGATCATGATGCCCTAACTAAACTAAAAAAAAACCTTCTGTCCTTACTCGGACCGTATCCCTCTATTCCATCCCTGTTCATGAACCCATCCAGATGCCTCTTAAATGTTGTTAATGTGCCTGCTTTCAACACCTCCTCTGGCTGCGTGCTCCAGGCACCCACCACTCTCTGTGTGAAAAACTCCCCCCGCACATCTCCTTTAAACTTTCTCTCGGTCTGCTGTTTTATGTTGTTGTGTCTGGGGGCCTCTCTAATGAAGTATTTATACTTGCTAAAATTTCATTGATCGTCATAACTTGTGTTAAACCTACTTTGCACAACCTGCCCTGACTATGGTATTACTGAGGGCATGATTTATACAAAAATTCTTATGCAATTCTTAGTCTTGGATAAAAAAAACTACGAATGCTAGGAGGTGAAATATGAGATAAATCTACGTGTGTAAGAGAGAGCTGACAAAAAGAGGGGCCGTGTTGAGTAATGCTATGAAAGGATTACATTTGTCACTCATATTGTGACACTGCTATGATTTTTTTGAATATGAGGTGGACTCATTGTAAAATTGACAAGAGTACTACAGTGAAACTTGGCTACAGGAGGGGCAGGACTGGCAGCTCAATGTTCCAGGGTTCCAATGTTTCAGGTGGGATAGAGGCAGAGGGATAAAAGGTGGGGGGGGGGTAGCATTGTTGGTCAGGGAAAATGTTATAGCGGTACTCAGGCAGGGTAGATTAGGGAGCTTGTCTACAGAGGCCCTATGGGTGGAGCTGAGATACAGGAAAGGTATGACCACATTAATGGGGTTGTATTATAGACCACCCAATAGTCAGCGAGAATTGGAAGAGCAAATCAGCAGAGAGATAGCAAGAAACACAAAGTTGTGATAATAGGGGATTTTAATTTTCCACATATAGATTGGGACTCGCATACTGTTAAAGGTTTAGACGGGGTAGAGTTTGTAAAATGTGTTCAGGAAAATTTTCTACATCAGTATATAGAGGTGCCAACTAGAGAGGATGCGATATTGGATCTCCTATTGGGAAATGAGTTAGGGCAGGTGATGGATATGAGTGTGAGGGAACACTTTGGATCCAGTGATCATAATGCCATTAGTTTCAACCTGATCGTGGATAAGGATAGATCTGGTCCTCGGGTTGAAGTTCTGAACTGGAAAAAGGCCAAATTTGATGAAATGAGAAGGGATCTGGGAAGTGTGGATTGGCACAGGCTGTTCTCTGGTAAGGATGTAAATGGAAAGTGGGAGGCCTTCAAAGGAGAAATTTTGAGAGTGCAGAGTTTGTATGTTCCTGTCAGGATTAAAGGCAAAGTAAATAGGAATAAGGAACCTTGGTTCTCGAGGGAGATTGTAACACTGATTCAGAGGAAGAGAGAGTTGTATGAAATGTACAGGCAGCAAGGAACAGATCAGATGCGCGAGGAGTATAAAAAATGCAAGAAGCTACTTAAGAGGGAAATCAGGAGGGCTAAAAGAAGACATGAGGTTGCTTTGGCAGACAGAGTGAAGGAAAATCCAAAGAGCTTCTATAGGTATGTTAGGAGCAAAAGGATAGTGAGAGATAAAATTGGTCCTCTTGAAGACCAGAGTGGTAGACTGTGTATGGAACCAAAAGAGATGGGGGAGATACTAAATGTTTTTTTTGCATCCGTATTTACTGAGGAAACGGGCATGGAGTCTACGGAAATAGGGCAAACAGGTAGGGAGGTCATGGAACCTTTACAGATTAAAGGGGAGGAGGTGCTTGCTGTCTTGAGGCAAATCAGAGTGGATAAATCCCCAGGACCGGACAGGGTATTCCCACGGACCTTGAGGGAAGCTAGTGTTGAACTTGCAGGGGCCCTGGCAGACATATTTAAAATGTCAGTATTCACGGGGGAGATGCCGGATGATTGGAGGGTGGCTCATGTTGTTCCGTTGTTTAAAAAAGGTTCCAAAAGAAATCCGGGAAATTATAGGCCAGTAAGTTTGACGTCGCAGGTGGGCAAGTTATTGGAAGGTGTGATAAGGGATAGGATCTACAAATATTTGGATAGACAGGGATTTATTAGGGAGAGTCAACATGGCTTTGTGCATGGTAGGTCATGTTTGACCAATCTATTAGAGTTTTTCGAGGAGGTTACCAGGAAAGTGGATGAAGGGAAGACGGTGGATGTTGTCTACCTGGATTTCAGCAAGGTCTTTGACAAGGTCCCTCATGGGAGGTTAGTTAGGAAGGTTCAGTCGCTGGGTATACATGGGGAGGTAGTAAATTGGATTAGACACTGGCTCAACGGAAGAAACCAAAGAGTGGTTGTGGAGGATTGCTTCTCTGAGTGGAGGGCTGTGACTAGTGGTGTGCTGCAGGGATCAGTGTTGGGTCATCTATATCATCTATATCAATGATCTGGATGATAATGTGGTAAATTGGATCAGCAAATTTGCTGATGATACAAAGATTGGAGGTGTAGTGGACAGTGAGGAAGGTTTTCAAAGCTTGCAGAGGGATTTGGACCAACTAGAAAAATGGGCTGAAAAATGGCAAATGGAATTTAACGCAGACAAGTGTGAGAGATTGCACTTTGGAAGGACAAACCAAAGTAGAACGTACAGGGTAAATGGTAGGACTGTGAAGAGTGCAGTTGAACAGAGGGATCTGGGAATACAGGTACAGAATTCCCTAAAAGTGATGTCATAGGTGGATAGGGTCGTAAAGAGTGCCTTTGGTACATTGGCCTTCATAAATCGGAGTATCGAGTATAACAGTTGGAGTGCTATGGTAAGGTTATATAAGGCACTGGTGAGGCCGAATTTAGAGTATTGTGTACAGTTTTGGTCACCTAGTTACAGGAAGGATGTAAATAAGGTTGAAAGAGTGCAGAGAAGGTTCACAAGGATGTTGCCGGGACTTGAGAAGCTGAGTTACAGAGAGAGATTGAATAGATTGGGACTTTATTCCCTGGAGCGTAGAAGAATGAGGGGAGATTTGATAGAGGTGTATAAGATTTTGATGGGTATAGATGGAGTGAATGCAAGCAGGCTTTTTCCACTGAGGCTAGGGGAGAAAAAAACCAGAGGGCATGGGTTAAGGGTGAAAGGAGAAAAGTTTAAAGGGAATATTAGGGGGGGCTTCTTCACGCAGAGAGTGGTGGGAGTGTGGAATGAGCTGCCAGATAAAGTGGTAACATTTAAGAAAAACTTGGACGGGTTCATGGATGAGAGGGGTGTGGAGGGATATGGTCCAAGTGCAGGTCAGTGGGACTAGCCAAAAAATCGTTCAGCACAGACAAGAAGGGCCAAAAGGCTGATTCTGAGCTGTAATTTTCTATGGTTCTATGGTTGCAACCGCTAGATTCTTTTAAAGGACCATTCAGTGCATTGCATGAGAAAAACAGCACGAATGAATCATGAAATAGTAAAACCATATTTGCCTACTAACCTTTGTACAGGAAGCCTTCCAGCCAGAGTTTCAGTCCAGCCACATGACAATCACATTTCCAATGGTTTTTCTGGAACAAAAGTACCTGTAGATTTGACAGTGAATCCAGAAGAGCCGTGTCCAGTTGGTGAAGCTGGTTTTGATGCATTCCAAGCCAGATCAGATTCTTTTGGTTCTTGAAGAAGCCCTCAGGCAAACTCGTAAGATTGTTAAATGATAAATCCAGTTGTTTGAGATTTCCGGTTGAATGAAGGATTTTGTTATCCATATGGTTGATGGAGTTATTTGCAAGATTCAGGTTGAGAAGATTATGCAGTCCATCAAATGTATTTGATGATAAACTTGAAATAACATTATTTGACAAGTCCAAAACCTGCAGCTGAGGCATATCAGTAAAAGCAGCATTTGATATTGTGTGAATATGGTTGTTCTGTAAGTACAGAATTTCTGTGTCAGGGGGAACACCCTTGGGAATCTCTGACAGCCCATTTCCCGTGCAACTCACTTCTTTCAGAGTAATGTTGCAGAGACATCTTTCTGGACATCCAGTAACTGAGTGTAATAATAAGAAACCAAAGATTTCCAGAGTGATTTTACCTGGATCCAATGAAAACAGACAGCTATAAGTTCAATTGTCTATTGAGGTAATTGCACTGCCTGTACATGACAATATTTTCATTGTAGAATGCAGTCATGACCCAATTTCCACTATAATTGAAGTATTGGCAATTAACAGAATAAATGAGAACATTTTCCCTGCTCCTCCAGAATCACATTTATGTGACACAAGTTTACAGCAAATTACAACTCAATTGGAAATGTAAAATTGGTTGGGGGTGTAAAATGAGCAGCCAATCCTATCCAACCCACTCTGCTTCTTAGGCTTAAAGAACCTTCACTATAAATTTCTTGGGCATTGAGAATGTTTCTGTATTTATCGCCAATTGGAAAAGAAATGCCAAATGTGCAATCACCACTTGTCATAACTAATAAATATATGACCAAATGAAAAACATCTAATTAGGAGAATGTTTAACAGGCTTTTGGAGCCCAGGCTCTTTCTCACTAGATTCTTATACAAAAGATCATGTTAAGATTAGATTACAAATAAGCCTTTCATATGCAGCCAACACATTGTGGCATGCTGTTTGTAATTTTCCATCCATTAACTTCAATAGACAGAAAATTGTGGACAGCACATCCAAAAATATCTGATTGGCACTGGCTGTGTACAAATTCCATCTGAGATGCAGGACATCACTTAATGTACCCTTTTATTCTATGCCTTTACTGTAATTTTAGACTTTGATCAAATGTGCATTTATTGTTAGTAAGCTTGATATACGTTGCTCTCTAAGTTAGCTATAATATTATCATCTTAGTTATGGATTTTATTTCCTTGAATTATCCTCAAGATTAAAGTTAGTTTACCCATCGCTTTAACACTGCCCCCTGCCGCCCCCACTAAATTGTGCTTTATTTTCAAACAAAAAAGAGTTCTCACGTAGCCATCTGCCAAAATTCTGGTTTTGTGTTTCTTTGTAAATTGGTTGCATGCAGGTACGTGAGAGTATTCTGAGATGCCTTGTCGAGTTAAATCTGTAAAAATCTCTTGTTTTCTTTTGTCATAGAATCATAGAATCCTACAGTGCAGAAGGAGGCCATTCGGCCCATCGAGCCTGCACCGACCACAATCCCACTCAGGCCCTCTCCCCATAACCCCATGCATTTACCCTAGTGTCCCCCTGACACTGAGGAGCAATTTTGCATGGCCAATTCACCTAACCCACACATCTTTGGACTGTGGGAGGAAACCGGAGCACCCGGAGGAAACCCACGCAGACACAGGGAGAACATGCAAACTCCGCACAGACAGTGACCCGAGGCTGGAATTGAACCCGGGTCCCTGGTGCTGTGAGGTAGCAGTGCTAACCACTGTGTCACATGAAGGCTGAATATTCTGTTCCTCCAGAAGTGCATTTACTGGAACACAAGTTCTGGTCACCTCACTATAGGAAGGATATAATAGCACCAGAGGGGTTACAGAGGAGATTCACCAGGATGTTGTCTGTAATGGAGCATTTGAGCTATAAGGAGAGACTGGATAGGCTTGGATTGTTTTCTTTAGAACAGAGAAGGCTAAGGGGAGACATGATTGAGGTGTATAAAATTATGAGGGTTTGGACAGGTTGAATACAAAACAGCTGTTCCTCTTGGTTGAGGGGTCAATCACGTGGGGGCATAGTTTTAGGGTGAAGGGCAGGAGATTCAGAGGGGATTTGAGGAAAAAAAATCACTCGGAGGATGGTGAGAATCTGGAATGCACTGCCTGGGAAGGTAGTGGAGGCTGGAAACTTTACAAACTTTATAAAGTATTTGGATGAGCACTTGAAATATCATCACAATCAAGGATATGAGACAAATGCTGGAAAATGAGATTAGTGTGATTTTAATAGTGGTTATTGTTGGTACAGGCTGGATGGGGCAAAAGGCCTTTTCTGTACTGTATGACTGTATGGGCGTGAACTTAAGAAAAACATTCTAAGTGCCGAATGAGCGAGAAAGTGGGAGAATGTCAGACCGATTTTTTGGGCGAATTTGAAAATGCAATCTTACGACACTTAGTGCAAAAAAAATGCCAGGATGCGATTCTCGCCAGCAGAGGTGCTGGAGCCTGAGTTCGCTGGGGAAGCCGGCTGTTGAGCTCCAGGGTGAACATTGCGCAGATGTCCCAATCTGGGAGATCTCCTGCTGCCCCTCACCCACCCCGCACACATCAGGACCCTCAACGCACATGCCCCCCACCCCCAACCCCCCCCCCCACAATGGACATCAGGACCCCCAAGCATGTCAGGATTCCCTCCCTCCCACAGACATCAGTAATCCCCTCTCCCATTGATATCAGGACCCACCAATGGACATTAGGATCCCCCCAACCTGCCAATCACCTTCCTGTCAGAGTTCCCTCCCTCCCTTCATGATTGCATCCCGGTAGAGTTCCCCCCCCCGCCCCCCCGCGCCGCCCGCCCTGATTGCCACCCCACTGCAGAGTTCCCTTCCTTCCCCCTCCTGCGAATCACCCTTTCCCTTTCCTTCCACCTGGCAGACTTCCTCCCTTCCCTCCCACCCTACCAGGGTGTCCAGTGGGCAGTGCCAGGAAGGCACTGCCAGGCTGGCACTGCCTCATGAGCACTTCCCAGCCCTGCCCCAAACCACCCAGGGGGCTTCAATGGCCTCTGATCCCCCCGGCAAGGCTATCATGTCTGGTCTCTGCTTGTGGAGACCAGCTGTGATTCTTGCCTGGGAGAACCTAGACTGGCAAGGTGGTTAAGGTAAGTGAGCCCAGATAATAGCATCTGGGACTTGTTAATGACATACTAATCAAGGATGCAAAGCCAATTTTGCTGGGAAAACAGGGCCAGTACGATGAGGGAGGCAAAAAACTGGGCATGTTTCTCATTTTTCCTGATCTGACCACCTCGCTTCGCCAAAAGTAAAGCTGGACAAGATCGTAAGATCACACCCTATGACTCTATGGGCAGGATTTTATGGCCTCACTTGAGCAAGACCAGAAATTCCCACCCGAGGTCAACGGACATTTCCGTTGTCCGCCACTCGTCCACTCCGATCCCGTGGCGGGCGCGGCAGTAGAATTCCGGCTCATGACTCTTGTCCAATGGATGCGGGGGGCCGTTTCGCAAGCACGAGAATGGAAAATTCAGAGAATTACTTTCAGGACTGCTTCCCGATGCAGCTTTCTCTCTGGGCAAATTTCCCAGGGTGGGCTTCCACAGGAATTGACAACGTGCTTCATGGATGTGACAACCAATTAGGCCAATAAGGTTCACACGGGAGCCATTTTCAGAACCTGCCATCACTTTCCTGCATTGGCCCAGTCACCTGCTGAGTCTGGAGGCCGACAGCAGCTTGGAGGTGGCCTCCCAGCAGCTAGAGGACCAATGGCACCTCCTCTCATTGGTCCAATTAATTAGCCGCAAATATGAATAGGCTGCAAATGTGGCCAAAACCACTCCTGTGATAAAGTTTCTACCCCACACTGATGGCAAGACCAATGGTGAGCCTCCTTTAATTGTAAATCCTCAGCATCTTTGATGACAAGCATGGGCACAGGATCTCCATTTGGCTCTGAAATTGGGTTTCCAATACGTGCGGGAAAATTCAGTCTTTCCTCTTTCCTTTACAAAATAGTATGGCGTTCAATAACTTGAGTGTTTCTTCTACATGTAGAGGTCTTCACTCCTCCATATGACAGAAGCACACAGATTATTGCACGGTGCACGAGGGCTATATGCTTCTTAAGAATATTATAGTTAACTATCTCTTTGTGCTAGTAACTGGCTAGTCATTCCAACAACACTCAAGGATGTTAAGGTTGCATGGGCTGGGATTCTCCCATCCTGATCCACTAATTTTTTGGCAGGTCAGGCTGGGAGAATTGCGCGTGCACTGATTCACAGGATTCGCGCATGTGTTCCCGATAGCGCGCATCTCCCAGCACTGGATATCCGGCACAGTGAGGACCACACTGGAAAACGGTGGGAACAGCAGGTAAGTTATTTTAATCTTAACATTAAAGGACCCGGGACTGAAGTTTCCTGGCCCAATAGCATCTCCCTCCCCACCAGTACAATTTCACTCTGGTGGGGTTTAGAATAGCTCCCAACTTTCGGGGAACGAGCGGGAGACACTGCTGGAGTGAAGGGGGTGGATCAGGGCCCCCCAGGGGGTCAGGCATTGGGGGGGTGGTGGCCCCTGGGCATGGGCATCCTGACAATGCCAGCCTGTGCCCCCGGCACTGCCCACCAGGCTTCGGGCAGTGCCAAGGGGGTGGAGCCTGGGGGAGGGGGCTAGGGGGCAGGGCTTAGGGGCGATCAGTGGCGGTGGGGGGGATCCCGCTTTCACCCTGTATGGGGATTGGTCGGAGCAGGAGGGAGGCCAGCGATCGGGATGGGCTGGTGGGATGGTCTGCCGGGGGCGTCTGCCTCCCATGGGGGGGAAGGAGGGGGGGCTGACCCAGGGGGGGGGGTCTGCCTCTCATGGGGGGGGGGTCTGCCTCCCGTCGGAGGTGATCTGATGGGTGGGGGGTTGTGGGGGGAATCATCACTGCTGAGAGGGGAGTGCTAGAGATCGGGGCACTTCTGGAAGGGGCTGGCCTGGGAATGGTCATGGGGGCCATAATCGGGCCATGGGGAGGGCTGGAGGGGCAGTACGACAAGGGTCCCGGGCTGGCCAGTAAACTGCAGACTGACAGTTCAGGGCCACTGCGCATGCGCAGAGTTCCGGAACTGTCGGACTCTGGCGTGAATAGGCCCTGCCCCCCCCCTGAGCTTGTAATGATATTCACGATTGTGATCTCTGCATTACACAGAGTGTGGGAGATTCGAGGCTGAACTCTGACTGAAAAAACAATTGTGATTTACACCAGTTTTCCCGTGAATTCAACACTTAGAACATTTTTGGGAGAATCGCCCCCATGATTTCAATGTTTCCTTTCACTGGTGCAGTGCACGAGCACCAACCATCCACTTACACTATTCCTCACGTAGCTAAGGACAGTCTCCTTATTTAAGCGCTGAATTTGTAAAGCACATCACCGCATGGTTGTCTTAATTCTACTTTCAAATAATTTGAAGCCACCCACTTTTATGTCATGGCAAATAGACCTTGGCAATTCAAATGCCTCAATGGGAACATTCAAGGGCGGTATTCTTGGAGTGATGATTTACTGCCATTGAAACCTCCATAGTATTTTCTGCATCCTTGCAAACTATTGAAAAGCAAAGTCTTGGCGTTCCACTAATCTCATGGTTGATGTCAAATTTTCCCCTTGCACCAACCATCCTGCAATGTGAATTCTAATGCAACCTGTACAATTCATGATCATGCACCATCCTTCAATTAACAGCTATCTGCTATTCGTTAACTGACACAGCCAAGCCAGTGGCTACACAACGTCTCTCTCCAGTGTCAACCTACCCCTCTCTTCCCTAGCAGGTATCATCGCTGAATCCCACCATTCTTTGACTCTAGCTTTGAACACTTTCCCTAAGTGACAGATGGATCTCACACTCCATCTGTTTGAAGAAGCTTTGACCAACCTCTCACAACCTTCTCACAGATGCTTTTACATTAAAGGCGCTACATTAAAGTTTCTCTGAACTAGCATAAAAGCATTCCATCAGTGCATTAACAAATGACTCACCAGCATTATTGTGGTGTGCGTTTTTATACTGCATCGTATTTTAAAAAACAGCATTCTGCTGAAAAACTACCATTTCCTAATCATACAATCCCTACATTGCAGAAGGAAGCCATTCAGCTCATCGAGTCTGCACCGACTCTCTGAAAGAACTTCTTACCCAGGCCCCAACCTCCTGCCCTATTCCCGTAACCCCACGTATTTACCCCGCTAATCCCCTTAACCTACCTATCTTTTGATACTAAGGGACATTTTATCATGGCTAACCCACCTAACCTGCACATCTTTGGACTGTGGGAGAAAACCGGAGCACCCGGAGGAAACCCACGCAGACACGGGGAGAACGTGCAGACTCCACACAGATGGAGCCTGAGGCCAGAATTGAACCTGGGTCCCTGGCGCTGTGAGGCAGCAGTGCTAACCACTGTGCCACCGTGTTGCCCATTTATAATATACACTGTTAATGTGAAAATGGCAAGGAAGAGATAACCCACGGTTTGTAAACCATCACAAATTGCTGGACAATTTGCTCCATTCCTCCATCAGTCTCACAGAAATGAGCAAGCTGCTCATAACCTCCCCTTAAGTATCTGAGTTTGACTTGATTTGATTTATTGTTGTCACATGTACTAGTATACAGTGAAAAGTATTGTTTCTTGCATGCTATACAGACAAAGCATACCATTCATAGAGAAGGAAAAGAGAGAGTGCAGAATGTAGTGTTACAGTCATAGCTAGGGTGTAGTGAAAGATCAACTTAGCACAAGGTAGGTCCATTCAAAAGTCTGATGGCAGCAGGGAAGAAGCTGTTCTTGAGTCGGTCAGTACTTGACCTCAGATTTTTGTATAGAAGTTGCTACAGTTGCACATTAAATACCAATGAAAGTCACCACTGTGAGTTAGGGCCAGGAACAGCATAAGAACCTTCCTTTTAATGACAAGATTTATATCCTTGTGATGCCACTCAACCTCTTGAAGGCTAGAAAGTGAATAATTGAAATGGCGAAAATTTAGTCCTGCTGCTGTGAACTATTTTAAAAATTAGAATTTTGTAATTGTTTTCTTACTTTACCTGTGATTTGGTTTTTTCTCCCTGTAAGCCCAATCTCTCTTTCCCTCTCTTTATTTCTCTCTTTTCACCTGCTTTGCCTCTAGATCGCTCTATTGCCAGCTGAGTTTCTCTCTCAATCCTTATATCTCATTGGTTAAGAAGCTAGACTATAGGCTCTCTGATTCACCAAGATCCCAGATGTCCTTTTTCACTTGCTGCACCGCTGCCCTCCAACAATGTGCGTCACACACAAAAAAAACCTTTCCTCTGGAGGCACAGGGAAAGTAACTAATAGGGTGCACACCGCAAAACGCCCCACTCCTGCAAAATCAGAGTCAATGTTCCAAGTGCAATCATGACTTCAGAAGTCGTGTCAAGAGACAAATTCTAAATAATCATTTCCCAATCTCCATTTATACAAGCACAATAGATCAGGCATTTAATACATAGTCTTACCTCTCATGATTTGTACCTGGTATTTCCTTTGCTTTCAGATAGAATTGAGCTCACCCAGAGATTATTACAGCATAGAAGTTGTATACAGAAGTTAATACTGATTTATATTTCCAATATTCACAATCTATCGTCCAATTTGAATACAAACTGAAGAGGATTTTGTTACCTCAGGTGGAGTCGAGCGGCCGATATTCAGAGTGACCTCTGTAGGGGTGCCTAACTTTCACTGAAGCACTCCCAGAGTTTTTTTTCCCCCCACAAACTAAGGGCTCGTTTTCTAAGTCTCCTCTTAACATACCACATGAGCAGTGGCTGTCAGCACAGAGAGGGCAGCTGTGCCTCACAAATCAAGATTTTATAGCTCAGGTTTTGCAAGTTTTTTTTTAATCTGCCTGAAGTTCAGTGGATAAAAATAAACCTGCCTACTGAAATCCAGGGCGAATGTTAAATTCCTTGTACATTAGGGCTGCTAACAAACCTACTGAGTTAGATGACACCACACATGACTATCAATGTGCATCGATCTTGATTTGAGGGAACGACCTTTACAATATCTGGATAAGTGACCTAGCCTTTTGATACAAGGTTTTGTTCATTTTTTGTTTATCTTCAAGGGTTAGCAACTCTTGCAGAATTCCAACGTATTAGTCCTGATTGTAACTGCTGCACTTGGTATAAACCAGGCTGGAGAGAGGGTATGCAGTTAAAGTAACGATAGTCACGAACCCCACCTGTAACATTTTCTTCCATGCCCCCATATTTAGTGGACAGGTTCACCAAGACGATCACGCAGATATGTGCCCATGCCAGTCCAACGCCGGCATCGCCACGTCATGCCCATACTAACCTGCTTCCCCTATCCTGTTGATCGCAGCTCTGGTCTCTTAGCCTTCCTCCCTTCCCTCGCTGTCTTTGCCCTGAAAATTCAACATTTGCCCTCCTGCCACCGTCCAGTAACATAACTGCCAGGGGCCATCCCCAGAGGTGTCTGGGCGAATGGCATCCTGTTGCTTATTTGTGCTCCTGCTGCTTGTTTGTCCTCCTGCCCACAATCCAGATTGCCAATCTAGCAAACCTCGGGCAGGAAGGAGACTACGGCATATTATTTAAGTGAGGCCCTGCAATCAACAAGGCCTCCATCTCCCCGGCCTTGTAGGGTTTCACATACACTGGGACACACTGCCCACACCTTCCCCACCTTCCTGCTAATATCTGGGCCATTAAAACAGTTCTATTGATTTGATTTGATCTTTTATTGTCATATGTATTAGCATACAGTGAAAAATGTTGTTTCTCGCGCGCTATACAGACAAAGCATACCATTCATAGAGAAGAAAAGGAGAGAGTGTAGAATGTAGTGTTACAGTCATAGCTAGGATATGGAGATGGATCAACTTAATGTGAGGTAAGTCCATTCAAAAGTTTGATGGCAGCAGGGGAGAAGCTGTTCTTGAGTCGGTCAGTGCGTAACCATAAAGTTTATTTATGGTGTCACAGGTAGGCTTACATTAACACTGCAATGAAGTTACTGTGAAAAGTCCCTAGTCACCACACTCTGGTGCCTGTTTGGGTACACTGAGGGAGAATTTAGCATGGCCAATGCACCTAACTTCAGACTTTGTATCTATTTCCTGACGGAAGAAGGGGGAAGAGAATATGTCCAGGGTGTGTGGGGTCCTTAATTATGCTGGCTGCTTTTCCGAGGCAGCGGAAAGTGTAGACAGAGTCAATGGATGGGAGGCTGGTTTGAATGATGGACTGGGCTTCATTCACGACTCTTTGTAGTTTCTTGTGGTCTTGGGCAGAGCAGGAGCCATACCAAGCTGTGATACAACCAGAAAGAATGCATCTGTAAAAGTTGGTGAGAGTTGTAGCTGATGCTACTCTGATGATTCAGCCGTATTCTGATGATATTGTAATAACTTTGGCTGGTATGAGATGGATATTGGGCTACCCATCTATATCCGGGAAATAAAAGGATGAAATTTAAAAATAATATTTGAAAAATAAGTTAAAGAAAGTGTTTTTACGATGTGATAAGCTGAGATGTTTGTCCTAAGGTTATATGGACTGAATGAGATTGGTATTAAAGCTGAAAATCAAACCACAAAAATATTTCTGTGAAGTAATGTAGCCAAAGAAATTCTTATATCCAACAAATTTCATTCAACAATTTCCTCAGTTGCCTTTTTTCACATGATTATTTTAATGAGTAATTCTAATCACACAAATATGGAACAGGAATACCTAAATCCATAGAAAATGATTATACTCAAAAACATTATTTGACAAACAATATTTCTTTTCACAATGAATTTACTTTTATTTGCTTTACTTGTTTTGACTCTAATTAGATTTCACTATATAACTTTTATTAATCATTCTCTACATTCTCAGTGTCACTCTTAAAATTCTCAGAATCAAAATCCTCACTATTACATATTTCCTCAATGTTTCCTTATCCTCTGAATATTTTATCACCAGTGTGAAAGATGACATCTTAATATCATAGAATCCCTACGGAGGAGAAGGAGGCCATTTGGCCCATCGAGCCTGCACCAACAACAATCCCACCCAGGCCCTATCTCGTAACCCCACATATTTACCCTGCTAATCCCTCTGACACTAAAGAGCAATTTAGCACGGCCAATCAACCTAACCCACACATCTTTGGACTGTGGGAGGAAACTGGAGTACCCGGAAGAAGCCCACGCAGACACGGGGAGAACGTGCAGACTACACACAGACAGTGACCCAAGGCAGGAATCGAACCCAGGTCCCTGGCCCTGTGAGGCAGCAGTGCTAATCATTGTGCCACTGTACTACAGAGGACATCCGTAGTATCACTCGCCACATTTTCAGTATCACATGTCTGTACTTTCAGTGCTTTAGCGAAACATAAAGGGCTGAATTTTCCATCCCTTCCCACCAGTGGGTTCCTCCCGTCCTGCTGAAGGCGACCCCCCGCGGAGGGTTTTCTGGTGGTGGAACGGGCGAGCCACACTAAACACCATAGATATCGGCGGGTTCAGAAGATCCTGTCGGCGGCCAATGACAAGCCACCTGCGCCATTGGAAAACACATCACAGGGAAGAGGCACCTGAAAATCCCACCCTAAACATTTGATGTTTGAAGTTTAAAGTTTTATTTATTAGTCACAAGTAGGCTTACATCAACACTGCAATGAAGTTACTGTGAAAATCCCCTAGTCAGCACATTCCAGCACCTGTTCGGGTACACTGAGGGAGAATTTAGCATGGCTAATGCACCTAACCAGCACATCTTTGGACTGTGGGAGGAAACCGGAGCATCTGGAGGAAACCCACATGATAGACCATATTAGAAGCTCTTCTATCCTGAACCAAAATAAATAGATTCATGGTGATCCTACTCAGCCTGTTATATGTTCTATTTTTTTTCAAGGATTGTTTTGGTGCTGTTGTTATTTGCATTAGGACCTTCAGTGGATCAAGTAACTTACTGATGAGTGCCACTTTGATTCACTACAATATTCATATATCTCTGATCTGCTGGCAATTCTGAGTCTAACTCATAATTATGATGAGGATCATAGATGAAAGCTTCCTTAAAGAATCCTGGTCTCTTACATGCAGCACTGGTTCTATTTGCGTTCTGTCACTCTCTATCAACCTCTTGCCTTTTTGCTCTAATCTCCTCATTTGCCCCTGGTTCTGAGTGCCCCATGGCTTTTCCTGACCAAGTAGTAATGTGTGGTGTCTCAGAATATAACTTAATTGATGCAAATCAAATATAAGGAAAAAAGAACAAGTGAAATATGAAAGAAAGTCGCCAATGTATGACACCAATTTGTCGCATTCTGTTGGGAAATGCATGGTAATGGTGGGTTAATAACTGTCTGAGCTAGTGTCAGCGGGACCACAGTGCAGGCAGGGCTGAAGGATCCTCTATGAGAAGGACACCCCTCCCACTCCCCCTCCCCTTAGGGAGTGGTTAGATGTCAATTCCTGTATGACAGGCCCCATGGTTTTGGATATTCTCCAAGCAAGTTTGGTTGAGATTGGCCCAAGGATCTCAGATGTGTTTGCCAATGTATGTATATATATATATCTCTGTAGATTTTCAATTTTTATTCAACTGCAATGAGTACCAATAATGTTAAGCGGTGCTTATTTTGCCATAATTTTGCCATAAATTTATCAGTCGGGGATATTCGTGTGATGGGCTGGATTCAGGTACATGGGGATTGGGAAATATAAAGTGCCGTTGCTCACTCATTCCACAAGTGAATCATTCCAGTTTCATCTTCTGTTTTGGCTGTCTGCCCAGGTAATTTATCCCCACCCATTTCGTGTGTGAGCTTAATTTAGCAAGCAAGCCCCATGCAACGCTAATCTAAAAACTAGAGATGGAGTTTTCCAAAGTCAAATTAGTAAATACTTCTACACAGAAAGCGTGGTGGAAACCTGGGGTTCTCTTCCGCAAACAACACTTGATGTGAGATCATTGTTAATTTCAAATGTGAGATGGATTGATTTTTGTTAACCAAAGGTGTGAAGGAATGTGGAGCAAAGGCAAGCCTATGAAAGTAGGTCAGAGATCAGCCGTGATCTGACTAACTGGCAAAAAGGTCCGAGGGACTAAATGGCCCACTCCTATTCCATTATTCCAAGTGAGAGGTTGTAGGTCTTCCACCTATTCTGTCCTAAGCTAATTGACCTCATGTAGAGCAAAAGTTAAAGGTAGTCTGCTTTGTTAAGATAGACAATAAAGGATTGTAGTGTTTTTTTTATTGTGAATGGATTTTGTGTGGTTTTGCAGAGCAGAAAATGGAGGAACTATTTCTGTTGTTATACATGTAACATGAGTTTTTGTTTTGAATGTTATAGAGTAACTCACCATAATGAATGCATTTCCAAAAGTTCACAAACTAGAAGGGGGAGATGTTGGCTCAACCCTAAACATGGGTGTGGGAGCTATGGCATACCATTAATCCACACGTGAACATTGTGTTGCAGACAGCATGGCAAATCCACACTGCCTGCTGCTTTACATGTTTGCTGGTCTTGATGGAAGCAGTGGAAAGAAAGGGTGGAGTCATGTATCAACAGTAGGCCCCTCAGACAGATGCTTAGGAGTCATGGGAAAGAAATAGCGTAGTAAGAAGTCTCACAACACCAGGTTAAAGTCCAACAGGTTTATTTGGTAGCAAAAGCCACCAGCTTTCGGAGCGCTGCTCCTTCGTCAGATGGGTGGAGGTTCTGTTCACAAACAGGGCATATAAAGACTCAAACTCAATTTACAAAATAATGGTTGGAATGCAAGTCTTTACAGGTAATCAAGTCTTAAAGATACAGACAATGTGAGTGGAGAGAGCATTAAGCACAAGTTAAAGAGATGTGTATTGTCTCCAGACAGGACAGTTAGTGAGATTTTACAAGCGCCCAGGCAAGTCGTGGGGGTTACAGATAGTGTGACATGAACCCAAGATCCCGGTTGAGGCCATCCTCATGTGTGCAGAACTTGGCTATCAGTTTCTGCTCAGCGACTCTGCGTTGTGTGTCGTGAAGGCCACCTTGGAGAACGCTTACCCGAAGATCAGAGGCTGAATGCCCATGACCGCTGAAGTGTTCCCCAACAGGAAGAGAACACTCTTGCCTGGTGATTGTCGAGCGGTGTTCATTCATCCGTTGTTGTAGCGATTGCATGGTCTCCACATAGTACCATGCCTTGGGACATCCTTTCCTGCAGCGTATCAGGTAGACAACGTTGGCCGAGTTGCAAGAGTATGTACCATGTACCTGGTGGATGGTGTTCTCACGTGAGATGATGGCATCCGTGTCGATGATCCAGCACGCCTTGCAGAGGTTGCTGTAGCAGGGTTGTGTGGTGTCGTGGTCACTGTTCTCCTGAAGGCTGGGTAGTTTGCTGCGGACAATGGTCGGTTTGAGATTGTGCGGTTGTTTGAAGGCAAGAGGTGGGGGTGTGGGGATGGCCTTGCCGAGATGTTCATCTTCATCAATGACATGTTGAAGGCTCCGGAGAAGATGTCGTAGCTTCTCCGCTCCGGGAAAGTACTGGACAACGAAGGGTATTCTGTCCGCCGTGTCCCATGTTTGTCTTCTGAGGAGGTCGGTGCGGTTTTTCGCTGTGGCGCGTCGGAACTGTCGATCGATATTGTGTTTACCCCATTCCAACGCCGGCAGCTCCACATCATGACTACCATCGACAAAGAAATAGCAGCAGAGCTCAGTGCCAGGAATGTTGTTCCAAACACATGGGTGCAGATCAAGAAGAAATTTAACAATCTGACACAAGTTGTCATGATCAGTGCGTTCATTTTCAAATAGCATGTCCTACGATCTGTGCTTTTACCATTATTGGGCAGCACGATGGCACATTGGTTAGCACTGCTGCCTCACAGCGCCAGGGACCCAAGTTCAATTCCGGCCTTGGGTGACTGTCTGTGTGGAGTTTGCACATTCTCCCCATGTCTATGTGGGTTTCCTCCAGGTGCTCTGATTTCCTCCCACAGTCCAAAGATTTGTGGCTAACCAAAGATGCACAGGTTAAGTAGATTGGCCATGCTGAATTGCCCCTTAATGTCCAAAGACGTGAAGGTAAGGGGGATTAGTAAATGCATGGGGTTACAGGAATAGGGCAGGGATGGGCCTCGGTAAGATGCTGTGTCCGAGGTTCAGTACAGATTTGATGGGCTGAATGACCTTCTTCTGCACTATAGGAGTTGTATGATTATTCACTGCTCAATTCACTAGATCCCATAATCACCCCACCAATAATCTCTCTCAATGTCTCAGTACCTTATCATTCTGTTCATATGCTGTACCTCACCCTCACACACTCAGCACTGGTACAAACCTTGCACCAGCACTTCACAGCTCACACAAAAATTGGCAGCTATTTGGCTGGAACAGCCATATCGCCCAAACATATTGCAGGCACCTCACTTATACACCTCCTATTACAATCTGCCATTCAGCCCCTTGAGCTTGCTCTGCCATTCAACTAGACCATGGCTGATCTTCTACCCCTATATACCCATATCCCTTGATGTCTTTAATATCTAGAAATCTATCGATCTTTGCCTAGAATATACACAATGACTGAGTCTCCAGAGGTTTTCGGAGCAGAAAATTCCAAAGATTCAGCATCCTCTAAGTGAAGAGGTTTCTTCAGAAGGATATATATCAGAATATATCAGAAGGACATATTTCACACAGAGGGTCGTGGGGGCCTGGAATGTGTTGCCGGGCAAGGTGGTGGAGGCGGACACACTGGGAACGTTTAAGACTTATCTAGACAGCTATATGAACGGAGTGGGAATGGAGGGATACAAAAGAGTGGTCTAGTTTGGACCAGGGAGCGGCGCGGGCTAATTGTTCCTTGTTTCTCGTGGAAGTGGAAATGACTAGGGTTGGGAAGCATTTTCCGATCAGGGCCATTGTGATCTCCTGGACTCGTTTCGATCGCCTCAGGGGGTCGGAGAGGAATTTCCCAGATTTTTTTTTCCCCATATTGGCCCTGGGGTTTTTCACTCTGGGTTTTCGCCTCTCCCTGGAGATCACATGGTCTGGAATGGGGGGGTGGGGGTGAGTTAATAGGTTGTAATGAACAAAGCATCGTAGCTGTGGGGGACAGCTTGGTGGATAGGATATTGGTATGTAGATAGGCTGGAAAATTGGGCGGGGATCCTGGATTCAGGATTCAATCCTGGACCGGGGAGCGGCGCGGGCTTGGAGGGCCGAAGGGCCTGTTCCTGTGCTGTTTTGTTCTTTGTTTCTCCAAATCTCAGTCCTAAATGTCTAATCCCTTATTCTGAGACAGAGTTCGAAGCACCCTCACCTACCCCCCTCCCCACCCCCAAGTCTGGAAATATTCTTCAGGCATCTATGTGTCACACCCGGTAAGAACTTGGTATGTTTGAATTAGATTACCTCTCATTCTGTTGAACTCTAGAGGATACAGGCCATGTCTCCACAATCTCTCCCCATAGGATAATCCCACCATCCCAGGAATTAATCTGGTGAGCCTTTGTTGGGAGAGAGGAATATGTTTTAAACTTAAATAAAGTAAATTATGAGGGTATGAAGACAGAGTTTGATATAATAAACTGGGAAATTAGGATAAGCAGTAGGTCAATGGAGAAACAGTGGAAGACAGTTAAGGAGATACTTCATAAAACTCAGCAATGATACATTCCGGTGAAAAAGAAAGCCTCTAGGAGAAGGATGAACTACTATTTGTGCTGACTAAAGAAGATAGCGGAGATAGAAGATTGTAGGCCAACAGGAAACAGAGAGTAGGAATAAATGTGTCATTTTTTGGTTGACAAAATGTAATGAGTGGAGTGCCACAGGGATTAGTGCTGCGGCGTCAACTATCTACAATCTATATCAATGACATAGATGAAAGAAATGAACATGCGGTTGTTAAATTTACCAATGACACCAAAATAGGTAGGAAAGTAAATTGTGAAGTGGAGGTAAAAAGTCTACTAATAGATATAGATAAGTTAAGTGAAAGGGCAAAAATATGGCAGATGGAATATAATGTGGGCAAATGTGGACTTGTACACTTTGACAGGAAGAATAGAAAAGCTGTATTTAATTTAAATGGCGAGGGTGCTACAGAGGGATCTGGGTGTCCTGGTACATGAATCACAAGAAGTTAATATGCAGGTAGAACATACAGCAAATGATTAGGAAGGCAAATGGAATGTTGTTGTTTATTGCAAGTGGAATGGAATATAAAAGCAGGAAAGTTTTGCTGCAGTTGTGCAAGTTATTGGTGAGATCACATTCAGAGTACTGTATAGTGTTTTGGTCTCCTTATTTAAGTAAGGATGTAATTGTTTTGAGAGCTGTACAAACAAGGTTCACTCAATTGATCCTGGGTGAAGGGATTGTCTTATGTGACAAGCTGAGCCTGCATCCATTGGAGGTGATCTTACTAAGCCAATGAACTTGCAATAATAGCTCTCTTCTTATCCAGTGGAGAGAAAACTTCCTGCAAAGCTTTACCTTCCCCAATTGAAGGGTGCTTGGAACACCTGCTAATGGCTAGATGCAATGTTAGTCCTCAGATGGCCCTGTGAGGTCCAAATCTCATTGTTCAATGACTGAAGAAGACCCTCTGGGCAGTCGGTACCATTCATCCTTTTGCCATCTGCTGCTACTCCCTCATTCACTGTGGATTTTTGGTACCAAGGCAGGAAGCTCGAGTCAGGAAATTTCCTGACTGGACTACCTGCCTCCAATTAAAGGGCCTCCTTGCACCCATTTTGGCACAGGGAGGCTGGGGCAAGATGGAGCCCAGGAAGCAGATGGTTGGCCGCCCCAGGAGCAGCAAAATGCTGAGGCAAGCTAATTAGATGGCCCCCCCCTCATTTCTCTGGGACTTTCTCCGAGTTGTTTGAGAAGCTGTTAGTCCCTACTAGCCTCGCCCTTCACTCACTGACCCCCATTCACTCCCTCACCATGCCAACTCAATCCTCCCAGTCACATCCCCATGTCCCCTCCCATACCCTCATGCCTCTTCCATAGCCACTCACCCAGTATTCACAATGGGTGCACTTCAGGAGCCATGTGGATATGAACATAACTTCTAACAATCTAATAGGGCTCTGACTCATGCACATTTGATACTGAAGATATACACCCAATCATAAAAGGCAAAGATTTTGAATCCCCTCAACTACTCAACCTGTTATAAAAAATAAATTTATATTCAATAATATCAAAGACAGCTAATCCTTTAACAGCCTCTCTAAACTGTCAATCAAAATGTGAGTTTAATGTCCCCTGCCCTTGCTAAGATCAGTGCTTTTGTAACATTTGAAACTCAAAAGCATTCACTACCATTTCAGCTATAAAAACAACCCTTGGGAAATGTCAACAAAGAAATCTGTTGAGACTATATTTTTTCCTAACCTACATCAGATGGCCTGTCAGTCAAAGCAGCCATATATTTGGTGGTTTTTCAACTCTAACTGACAGTTTCAGTCTGCTTTTCATCCTTCATAAAGGGTGCGGATTTCAGATCATGGCAATTAAGCGGACCTTATCCAATCTTGAAGAGCATGTCTCTTTACTCACCCAGGGCTTGCACCAGTGCAAAGAAACACTTCAGTGCGCCCTAGTCCTCGAGTAGCCTCAGGATCAGAAACTGGTGAGCACACCACTCTCTCAGAGCCACAGCAGGTGGAGGCAGGGATCTCCCAACGTGCTGGCACACAGCGGATTGCTGGAGGCCAGGAATCTTCTGAGTCCCAGTCAGATAACGAGCCTCTGAACTCAGCCATGCCTCAGTTGCTGGAGGGCCTGGAGGCAAAATCAGGAAGGGATGCCTGGTACACTCCTCAGATTGAAAGGTTGTATGGAGTAGTCTGCCTGCCTTCTGTCTGAGGTGATTGTGCTGACACCCCAACACAGTGAGGTCAACGCAGTGAGGGTGGTGGCCATTGTGGAGACCTTGGCATGAGACTCTTGTCCGGCACTGCTGTATTGACACTGAACTTCTGATGACACTGAACATCAAGAGTACAGCTCATAAAGGATGGCATAACATCCACAAACGTGAAGCTTACCCCACTGCATAACCATGATATGACCATAGTCATTAAGAGCGTGAACTGCAATCAGCCAGACAGGGGCCAGACCTTCACAGAAGCTCTTTGACGATCCATGCACTGTCCCCAATGCAAGTCATCATCATCCTCCTCATGTGACATAGCGATTATGGGCAACAGCTATGTCTCCATGACAGGAGCCTTATCACAGAGAGCGTGTGTTGCCATCAGTCGGATGGGAAAGCAATGCTGACAGAAGCCACATGAAGATAATGGGATGTTCTCACTGGATGTCCTCATCATTCTTCATGAATCTAATGGCAATGACCGCCTCTTGATCGCCAAAGAGCGTGATTGTCAACTCTGTCAGGGGATATAGTTACTTGCCCAGTCAACCAATGATACAGGCACACCATGGCAGTCAGCGATTTTGGAAGTCAGGGCACCAAGGGTTAAATGCTGATTAACAATCAGTTGCACTCACACACATAGTGGACATATTTTCATGACTAGTTAGACTCCAGGCATGTTAATTGAGGTACAGCAGAATGGTCTCAATGGGGTAATGATCACTGACATGTTTTTCCATGCTGTTGTTAACATACCCACCAGAAGCCCCTCCTTCCCCTAGATTTGAGTAGATCTGTCAGTCCGTGATGATTGCTAACCCACCCACCACAATGCTCCAGGCTTCCCTTCCTTCTGTGTGGTCCTTCCAAGAATTTCCATGGCCCAGCAGCAAAAGGCAACTTCAAGAATGGTGCTTTCCACATTTAACAGTCTTTCCCCTAATCTGCTCCGCTTCAACCCACCCCGTGCACCCAGTCTCCTCGGAGTCAAGCACCAAATCTCCCCTGATTCTACCCTCCCCCTACCCCGCTCAATCTCCCTGAGTTAAGTACCAAATCTCTCCCGTGTCAAGCCCCTGGTCAGCACCGACTAAGCTTGGCATAGCTTGGCATTTTCCACCAGTAGCCTGGATTCTCTCATCTGTATCCACCAACTAGTGCCCTGGTAGCCTGGAGTCTTCCCCTGGTGTCCTGGAGTCTTCTCCCTGGTATCTTGGAGTCTTTGCCCCGGTATCTGGGATCCTGCCCAATGCTAAAAGGGGCAGAAAAAAACCCACCCTGTCAAAAGATTAAGAGTGTGTGTTTGGATTATATTTTTATTGCACCATCTCAAGTATTCTTTATGTCAAATATACCATGTGGAATTGTATATTGTTTGTGTATTTTTCAAGGGTCAGTTGAGTGTAAATGCACTCCACTTCATGCTAATGATTGCCATGGGGCGACATGATGGCACAGTGGTTAGCACTGCTGCCTCACAGCGCCAGGGACATGGGTTCAATTCCGGCCTTGGGTCACTGTCTGTGTGGAGTTTGCACGTTCTTCCCATGTCTGTGTGGGTTTCCTCCGGGTGCTCCGGTTTCCTCCCACACTCCAAAGATGTGCGGGTTAGGTAGATTGGCTAAATCGACCCTAGTGTTGGGGGATTTGCAGCATAAATGGAGTTACGGAAATAGGGCCTGGGTGGAATAGTGATTGGTGCAGACTCGATGGGTCGAATCATCTCCTGTACCGTAGGGATTCTATGATTCTACTTAGCCTGATTGAAGGGCCTCAGGGCTCAGTGGTGCAGGGCCCTCTTCTCTGTTGTGTCAATTCCTTCTAGTTATGCACCGCGTTAGTTCCAAAATCAGGAAAGCAGCTTTGTTTAATTGATCCATTCCCACATTTTGTAACTTATTGGCAGGGTTTCTTTTTGGGATCTGGTGGAGGTGCAGAGGCAGAACTGTAACTGGGTAGTGAGGGCGCTCCCACCCCAAAACCTGTTCGCAGTGCAATCTTACGCCAGTTGGCCAATTAATGGCTGCGGATGATGCCACTGACCGCTCAGCTTCCAGAGGCAGGCCTGAAGGTGGAGACCATGTTGTCACCTGATGTGGAAGTGCTGGTGCACGATCTAAAGGGCAGCCAGTATCTGAGGCCTGGTCCAAACAGAGACACGCAAGAAACCAGCAGCCGCCAACCCCCTACGGCAGCCAGGATCCAGTGACCACTCCTCCCTCACATCCTTCCCCAGTGAGCGCCCTGCCAGGAACAAAATATCCTCAAGGGGGCCTCAACCGCAAATCACCGGATGCCTTACTCCTTTCTGGGAGCAAAAGTAACTGCATGGCTGCTCTCTGCAGCAACAGTGGCTTGTGCCCCATTGCTGTCCTCCTGCTGTGGCTGGAACCAGCTTGGCACAGCTCTTATGGAAAATTGTAAAGAGGCTGTAAAATTGAGAGCAATTGCCTCTTAATTGCTCATTTCGGGATCATGAGCGGAACCCTCACACGGTTTTGTTGTACATCGCACGGTGGCACAGTGGTTAGCACTGCTGCCTCACAGTGCCAGGGACACGGGTTCGATTCCCAGCTTGGGCCACTGTCCGTGTGGAGTCTGCACATTCTCCCCGTGTCTGTGTGCGTTTCCCCCGGGAGCTCCGGTTTCCTCTCACAATCCAAAGATGTGCCGGTTAGGTGCGTTGACCACGCTAAATTCTCCCTCAGTGTGCCCGAACACACTGGAGTGTGGGCGACTATGGGATTTTCACAGTAACTTCACTGCAGTGTTAATGTAAGCCTACTTGTGACACTTATAAATAAACTTTAAAATTGGTGTCTGCCGTAATGACACGAGGGCCTGACCTGATACCATAACTAGTGAATTTCACAGCTGTGCCCACCAACCCCCCATAAACATTGCCGTCCATTTCTGCACCTCAAAGTTTCAGCCTTCAGTTTTGAACATCATAGCGTTATGAATTAATTTGTGGTATAGAGGCACGTTTCTGAGCTTTCGTGCACTAGAGAAGTCTGCCTCGTTAAATTTAATTTCAGCTTTAATAATGAAATGTTCCTTCCCAAGTTTCGATGCACTGATTTATCACCCGCACCAGGCAGAAGGGCACATTCCCTGATCTTTAACTATTCCGTGGTGGCAGCTCATTATTTTCTTCTTCGTCAGCTGTCATCAAAGCTGCATGGCTGTTTTCAGCACGCGGAGCTCCAGGCTTCTTGTATGGCAGTCCGTGTCTCCACTTTGCAGCTGCCCATCTCATGTCCTTTGCTATAACTGGAAACCTGCACATGGTTAAGCCATCCGTGAATTCAATGCTAGAAATATCTGTCAGCAAATGCTTTCGATTTGATTTCATTGTACAAGCGCAAAAACAACCGGCATGTGATTTGTAAGAATTTTTAAAACAACATTGTTTATTCAGATTAACATAAATACAGTGCCTATGAAGTAGTGCGTTGTAGTTCCTCTGGGTGTACTTAAGAGATACATCAACATTTGAATGTAACTCTAACTCGAATGGCACTCAAGACGCTGATGAGAACTAATTACTTATTTTAATGAGCGCACATTAGGATGCAGTTACATGAATTTCCCTGGTGAAACATTCAATACAATACAATATTCTGGTTTAAAAACCTGGGACTTAGTTTTTCATCTTCACCACTTGGGTGGTGAACTCGCAAAGTGAATCATAGGAAACCTACAGTGCAGAAGGAGGCCATTCAGCCCTTCAAGTCTGCACCAACCACTATCCAATCCAGGCCTTATTCCCATAATCCCTCATATTTACCCTGCTAATCCCCGTGACACTCGGGTTAATTTAGCATGGCCAGTCAACCTAACCCGCATACCTTTGGACTGTGGGAGGAGCACCCAGAGGAAACCCACGCAGACACGGGGAGCATGTACAAACTCCACACAGACAGTGACCCAAGGTTGGAATTGAACCTGGGTCCCTGGCGCTGTGAGGCAGCAGTGCTAACCTAACAAATGGTCTGCCCTTTACAATATCCCACTGATCCTTATTTCTGTTGGAATGAATGGAAGTATAAGTGGGCACGTTCGCTAACGAGCAGTCACCTGCCAAGGGGCGAAACGGAAAATGATCCTTTTGCGTCTTATTTCCCGATGGCATGTGATAAACCTCCAACTCATAACTGATTGACCATGTTATCCATTTCTGATGTTGGCCCAGTTGTAAGTATAATAGCATTACTTCAGCTGTGTTTTAATCAGAGAATCGAATGACAGCAGTGAAAAACCATCTTCAGTTAGCAGTTTGCTGAATCAACGCCCACAACAGCTCCTTGCAACCTTCGCCAATTGACGAGAACTGACTCTGTGTCATGTGCTGCTGATAGAGTAAAGAAAGTTTATTTAACAACAGTACAGCAAGTACCTTACAATGCAGAATCATTTTTTCACAAGAACTCTATTCTGTGACCCCTGTAAACTAGACTCTTGCGACTGCCATAGGTTCCAAACAAGGTGAATTGGCTTTGTATGATCTTTGGCATGAGTAATATAGTTGCTGTCAGTGTCAGCTATGGCTAAGTGCTGGCACTGTTGCCTCTCAAGCCCCACTCCAAGGACTTGAGCACTGAACCTAGGCTGACACTTCAGTACAGAGGGAGCACTACACCACTGGATGTGCCAACTTTTGAAATAGATGTTAAACCAAAGTCCTGTCAGTCCTTTCAAGTGAATGTAAAAGATCCCATGATACCCTTTTGAAGTAGAACATGGGAGTTTCCCCTCATGTCCGGGCCAACATTTATCCCTCAGCCAATATTGCTATGAAAAACTGATTATTCAGCCATTCTCACCTTTGATAATAAAGCAAATACTCTGGATATTGTAAATCTGAAATAAAAACAGAAAATGCTGGAAGCACTGAGCAGCTCTGGCAACATCTGTGGAGAGAGAAACAGAGTTAACGATTCGAGTCCGTATGACTCTTGTGGAAGAAAATTCATATGGACTCAAAACGTTAACTGTGTTTCTCTCTCCACAGATGTTACCAGACCTGCTGAGTTGTTCCAGCATTTTCTGTTTTTATTCTCATATTGCTGTTTGTGGAGTCTTGCAGTGAAGGTCAGTTGCCTCATTTCATAGAATCCCTGCAGTGCAGAGGGAGGCCATTCGGCCCATGGAGCCAGCACCGACACCAATCCCACCCAGCCCCCATCCACGTATTTACCCTGCCAAATCCACACATCTTGGGACACTAAGCCACAATTTAGCATGGCCAATCAACCTAACCCGCACATCTTTGGACTGTGGGAGGAAACCGGGGCACCCGGAGGAAACCCACGCAGACACGGGGAGAAGGCGCAGACTCCAACAGACAGCGACCTGAGGCCGGAATTGAACCCAGGTCCCTGGCGCTGTGAGGCAGCAGTGCTAACCACTGTGCTACCGTGCCGCCCTACATACAACGATGACTACACTTCTCAAGGTACTTATGTAAAGAGCTTTGGGATATTCCCAGGTCATAAAAGACTGATGTGTTATTTCTTTTTTTACTTAAATTCTTTACAATTCTTAGAATATATTCCCACTGCAGCTTATTTGTAGTGATGTCAGAGGTTTGGGTCTTTTTGTTCACTGTGATTTTCATTGCAGTTTGTATTCTACATTTTTCTTCTGGATACTTACCCCTTCTTTCCAATTACCTTCATCCTGTCTGTGTTAACTTCTGCCCAGTGAGCTGGAAATCCTTTGTGGATTCACCAGCAGCCCTAATACCGCTGATATGTTCTCTCTGAATTTTTCAGAACCTATTGCAAAAGACATATTGAGGAAATGAAAAGCTTGTGAAAACATAGTCTCGATAACTGTAATAGTGCTGATTGAACAGTGTTAATAGAGGCTGTTGCCAGTATTTTGGGGAGTAGTGTTAGATCTAGTCACAAATCCAACCATCGAAGGGGTAGTTGACATTTCAGTTCCACAGCATAGATATGATCAAAGGTGTTCAAGTGAAAAATCCTGTCATTAAGGGCCCATATTACATCACTGAAATTTTGGCATTTGTCTTGAGCACCAGAACAGAGAGCTTATATATAAACAAATTCCACAAACATTGCCAATTTTGTAAGTCATGCAGTATCTTACAGTCATCAGTGTTTTCATGGCTGTATTAACTCACATAACTAGACTGGTTAATGCAGCTTTTAAAACAATGTATGTGAAATGTCATGCAAATACATTCAAGGGCAGCACGGTGGCACAGTGGCTCACAGCGCCAGGGACCTGCGTTCGATTCCCGACCCTGGGTCACTGACTGTGTGGAGTTTGCACGTTCTCCCCATGTCTGCGTGGGTTTCCTCCGGGTGCTCCAGTTTCCTCCCACAGTCTGAAAGACGTGCTGGTTAGGTACAGTGACCCAAACAGGCACTGGAGTGTGGCGACTAAGGGAATTTCACAGTAACTTCATTGCAGTGCCAATGTAAGGCCACTTGTGACACTCATAAATAAACTACTTTATTCATACTGCTGGCAGTAATTTCTTGTCTAACGTGGACTCTTAATCTAAAATGCAATGTACACTGCCTTTAAGAGATGTAAGGAGTGGTTCTCTTCTTGCGCAGTGACTTGAACTAGGGTATGCGGATGTAATTCAGTGACCATTTTAAAGACCATTTCTTATTTTTGTATTCCTACAATAAACTTCGACATTCATATTTACAATGGAAACTGCCCATGTAAACTTGTCAGGCTGTAATTACACCTTCACATCAGTGGAGGCTTTGCAATGTCACCAATGATGGAAGGTTGTAGTTACTTTGTAACAAATTTATATCAGCAATTTTAATTTTGAATTGGGGATAGAATTTTGTAGTGAATGAAGACATAGGAAATGTGTGTCGATATAATGTTTTAATATTTTAGAGAGTATTTGCTGCTGCATTGTGTGCACAATAAATGTTTAAAGTTTTGCTTATTGCTCACAATGCCAGGAATTTCCAATATTTTGATAGTGATTGGCTGGATTGGTTTTATACAGTTATACAATTGATACATCTTCCTTACATCAAGCCTGACAGTGGTGCAGACTGGATATTTCTCCTGATTGGAGTTAATTATGAGCCCTCTCAAATTCAGACAATAGATATTGCAGTATGTTGATTCATGCCAAGCCCTCACCACAAAGGACAATTCATCCTTACAATTCTCAACACACTAAGCCAACAGCCCCTTGTAAGATCCGTTAGAATTTATACTAATGGGATACTGAATTAGAGGCAGATGTGGACCAAGCAATCTTCTTGCATGAGCCATATAACTCCCCAAGGGGTGATGAGGAGGAGTTAGGAGGGATAATTTTATATACTTGCTCGAGATTCAAGAACAAGGTTCATAATTTGGTGCTGTCCAGTAATAAAACAACAAATAAATTAGGTAATAAAATCGAAATGTATTATTCAATGTATATACTGGTGTCAGCATTATGTACCGTGCTTCAGTGAGCCATTATTAGCTCCTCCTCACCCCGTCATTATGGGATCTTTGTAATTAAGTATATCTTAGAATCCCGACAGTGCAGAAGGAGGCCATTTGGCCCATTGAGCCTGAACCAATCACAATTCCACCCAGGCCCTATCCCCATAACCCCACATATTACCCTGCTAATCCCCCTGACACTAGGGTCAATTTAGCATGGCCAATCAACCTAACCCACACATCTTTGGACTGTGGGAAGAAACCGGAGTACCCGGAGGAAACCCACATAGACAGGAGGAGAATGTGCAAACTCCACACAGACAGTGACCCGAGGCAGCAGTGCTCATCACTGTGCCACCGTGCCACCCCATAATTATGAATAATTATCTTCTGATAATCATTGGTCACACATAAGGAATACATTTGAACAAGATCTGGGAGAGACGCTAACACCTCTTTACTTCATCTTGAGTTGAGCATTTTGTAAAAGGGTAAGAAAAATATTTGGAGAGGTAAAAAGGCCTCCGTTCTTTATCATTTGTGCAGCAAAATATGGTTCAAAGATTCCTTTAAGATACTCAGATTTTGGGAAGAATGGTTCTGAAAATGCAATGTGCTTCCAAAATTAAATCCCTATAATCAGAGATGGAAGCCATTACAAAGGACATATTGGGGGCTAAATTTAAACTTTTGGCCCCAAAATGGGCACAACAATTATCAATTTAGCAGTGCAGAGATCCTTGGGCAATTGGGCCACCACGACACTGGCCAGTGGCATTTTTTGCAGCCCCAGTGGCAATGGTCAACTGAAATGGCACAGGCCTTATTTCAGTATAATAATGAGGCTCCTGCATTAATTTTCCACTCAATTGGTAAACTTGTTTACACTAATCCGAGCTTGTGATATGCCAACTCTCTCTGGTAGCTGCAGTCCTTCAAGAGAATGCTGAACGTTATTCAATGAAAAGGCTCAAAACTTCCAAATACCTTTGTGGATTGGGAAGGAGCAGGAATGTTCCTTCTAGCTCTACAAAACAAGTGCGATCATAATTTTTCCCCACTCCCATTCACCTGCCAAGCAGACTTTCTAGTGGTCCTCAGCACATGGCACAATTGGCAAGGCCCTACAGGTATGGGGCACTTGATTGGCATCTGTGGCTCACCTATGTTATTGTAATGATGCTCCGGGACAAAATCCTTTCAGTTCCCAGCCCTGAGCGTTGCGGTCCACCATAGTTGTATACCACCAGGTTTGGGATGTTAAGAAGCTCAAGCAGTTGAAAAATACTGGTGAAAAGTAATGTTTGCATTTTTGTTCCAAATCTATCAAGGTTAAACAATGCACATCTATTCCAGTCAGATATATTCATAGGTGTATTGTTAAGAAAATAAACATCAGGTAGTTAAGATTTAATCTTCTGCTTTTTAACAGCTGTAGGTATTCAGATGAAGCTGGAGTTTTTCCAAAAGAAGTTCTGGACTGCAAGTCGACAGGTGAGCTACTTATTATATCAGTATTCATGTTCCCAATTTTACTGCAAAAGATGTTGGGTGGAATTTTATCGGCACGTCCGCCCGAGGTTCGTACGATCCCGCCCAGGACGATCGGAGAATGTTCTCCGAGCCTCGTCCGCCCCAGAATCAGGGTGGGTGTGCCGGTAAAATGGACTAGTTTTCAAATAAATTGTTACTTATATACTCTTTGTAAATTATATTATTTATAATCTTCGTAAATTACATGTTGCCTAAAATGAGGTTCCATTCGCAGCACTGTTCTTAATAGGAATGACTTTGTAATTTTCAATAAGTTCTGGACGTCATTGACGTTTTAAATCAGACTATTCGATTTCAAATTAATCACCAGGAGTACATCATGACATATAGTACAGCAAGTATATAATACTTTAAAGAATATACAGTGTAAGGTATAAAAAGAACTGCACAAATTTTACAATGTGAGACCTGAAATAGTAGAAATTGGACAATAAATTGAATACAGTATTAAACTAGGATATTGTGGGCTGAATGGCCTGGACTCTGCAGTCAGTAGTGAAAAGACAGCGCAAGCCATAACTTCCAAAAAAGCTGCTGGCAAAGATCTAACATTATCTGTGACGTGGATTTTGTCTTTCTTGGCATTAATTTAGTTTTGGCGGATAATCAAAAGGATGTCCATCAACAGTGATCATGCAAGCTAAGCAGCCATTCACAGTGAAGGATTCTCACAGAGAACAAATCTTTTACAGCCTGTTAAACATTGTGCTGGATTCGGCAGTCAGTAGCCAAACAGCAGTGCTTACTGCTGACTTCAAAGAAAGCTGCCGAACAGATCGAGCAATTTCCGTCATATGGATTTCCCCTTTCCCAACAGCAGTTTTGACCAAAATTAACCCGTCTCGCCCGCCACGGGAATCATAGCGGGTGAAACAGAAAATTCAGCAGACTTCTTAAAGGTCCATTGAGCTTGAGTGGGAATTTCCAGCCTTGGGGTACACACGGCCAGAGAATACCACTCATAATACCTGGTGCGAAGTCAAGGAAATTTCCAGGTTTCCAGTAGTGGTGATGTCAACAAGTAGGGTCAGCATTTAATCACATTGAAGTCTTCTCATAGAAAGCCAAAAAGTTAAAAGCACTGATTATCCTTCACTTTTAATATAAATGTTCAGATATCAGAGTAAATGATTAGGTTAGAATAGAAACTAAAACACGTATGTTTTGAAATATAATAAATATCTGGAACTTTTTATCACAGTAATTATGAAGTTAGTATACTGTTAACAAGCCAGGGCATGTCATTCAACAAGGTGTATTCTTGACAAGACTATTTAAAGCAAGGCTAACAGTACAAGAGT
The DNA here is from genome assembly GCF_964213995.1 of Mustelus asterias. Classification (NCBI taxonomy): domain Eukaryota; kingdom Metazoa; phylum Chordata; class Chondrichthyes; order Carcharhiniformes; family Triakidae; genus Mustelus; species Mustelus asterias. The sequence goes on along the minus strand of NC_135803.1, from coordinate 129,926,402 downwards.
AGAAGTTCTTGTCAATTCACTGATTGCATCACCTCAACAGAGCGTTCTTTGAAGAAATGTAGAATTACTGACAAGCAACCCTACTATTACCACTGCCAAATCCAAGCAAAAGGTCAGAACATGCACAGGGGACTACAATAGAAATTGAAATTTTGGGTGGGATTTTCCAATCCTTCCCGACGGTGGAATGTTCTGGCCCTCCGTGGTGGGTTCCCTGTGACGGGACAGGGGAGCCTTGCAAAATCCCATAGACATTGGCGGGACCAGGAGATCTTGCTGGCAGCCAATGACGAGCCACCTCAGTCAGGGTACACGGTTAAAGTCCTCATTGATAGAAAACTTGAGAAATCATTTGAATTCGAATGGGTTTTCACTTCTGAAGAAAGTTGGAAAATCCCACTCATCATAAATAATCTTCAAAAAATTTGTCATTTTAAAAATCTATTTATTTTTAAATTGTAAATTAAAGAAAATTTGGCAATCCACAAATATGACATTTATTTTTCAGGGTTAGAGAGGTTGCTCAGCAGTGATTATGAATTTGGTTTGCTGGTTAAAACAAAATTACACCTCATTCCACAAGGTATAATTTTTTTCAAGGGTTCTTATAATAACACTATTGGCAAAAAAGTGAAAACTCATGCGAATTCAAATGATTTTTAAATTTATTTTTGATTTGATTTATTATTGTCACATGTATTAACATACAATGAAAAGTATTGTTTCTTACATGCTATACAAACAAAACATACCGTTCATAGACAAGGAAACGAGAGAGTGCAGAATGTAGTGTTACAGTCATAGCTAGGGTGGAAAGAAAGATCAACATAATGCAAGGTAAGTCCAATCAAAAATCTGCTGGCAGCAGGGAAGAAGCTATTCTTGAATCGGTTGGTGCATGACCTCAGACTTTTGCATCTTTTTCCTGACAGAAGAAGGTGGAAAGACAATGTCCAGGATGCGTGGGGTCCTTAGTTATGCTGGCTGCTTTGCCTAGGCAGTGGGAGGTGTAGACAGAGTCAATGGGTTGGAGGCTGGTTTGCATGATGGATTGGGCTACATTCATGACCTTTTGTAGTTCCTTGTGGTCTTGGACAGAGCAGGAGCCATACCAAGCTGTGATACAACCAGAAAGAATGCTTTCTATGGTGCATCTGTAAAAGCTGGTGAGAGTCGTAGCTGACATGCCAAATTTCCTTCGTCGTCTGAGAAAGTAGAATCGTTGAGGACTTCAACAGTGCACCCTGATTGAGATGCAGGAAATTAATGACAGAAACGTCTGGCTTTCCTTGTTTGACTACAGACATGTAGACTGCAGAAGTTGCCATCGCCTTCAGCTGAAATGAAAGTCAATGCTGACATTTTCACTATCATCACAACTGCAAAATCTGGTCCAGTAGCTTATCATGTGACAATCCAAAAAGAAGGTATAAATATCATAATAAGGTTTGATGTCTGTTTGTACCGAAATCTTTCTTTATTATAATGGGTCGTTTCTTGAGTGCTTATGGCCTCCTCCCCACCCCCCCCCCCCCCCCCCCCCCACCCGCCGACACATACAATTTTCATATCCAGATGTGGTTCTCTGGCGGAACTGCTTGCCTACACTTGTTCCAGAATGAAATAACACAACAACAAAGCCAAATTCACTCTCTTTTCCATGCGCTCTTCACTTAATGTGAACAATGCAGGTGGTCACCCCCCTTACAATAGTGCCAAAATCTCGCTTTCACTCCTCTTTCCCCGCAAATGTTGCCTAAACTGCTGAGTACTTCCAACCTTTTCTGGTTTTATTTTAGATTTCCAGTATCTGCAGAATTTTGCTTTCATCTGGTTGATATAAATGTTGTTTTAAGATGATCTACCATATGGTGTTGCAAGAACCACCAAAGGGGAAAGCAAGAAAAGATGTGGAGAGAGAAAAGCATCTAAGAAGCAGACACAGGGGCAGAGTTCTCCCATTCGGCAGGGTGGGAATACAGATACTGACAGGAAATCACACCATGGGCAAAATTTTCTCAAACAAATTCTAAGGGCAGGATTTTACAGCCTCGCTCGAGTGAAACCGGAAATTCCCACCCGAGGCCAACAGACATTTCCGTTGTCTGCCCCTCGCCCGCTCCAATTCCATAGCGGGTGGGGCAGTAGAATTCCAGTCTAAGTGTTGAACAGGTGACAAAATGGGGGGTTTTCTCACCCGTTTTTCCAGCGAGCTGAGTTTCATGAATTTATGGCACTCTGTGCTATCCAGAAGCCAGTAGAGGAAGTGGGCAGAGCCTATTCACACTGGGAAGCCTGCTGCAGACTGCTAGGGGCGCTATTGTGCATGCGCCCTGATCTCTCTGTGTACAAATGTACTGGGGTACGTACATCAGGCTCGCACCCAATTTCTCACCTCTCCCGATATTGCTGGCACCATTCTACTGGCATAATCAACCTCACTCATATTGTATGCTACTCAGCACACATCTTCTGGCCCCAACCTCATTAATTATACACCTGGGGGGTTTTGCACAACATTCCATGGTAGGCGATACACGATGGCGTGAGTGCCACCATCATACTTGGGTGCCATGCTGATAAGATGCTTAAAATCACCAAGAAAGAGGACGGACCTACGGAAAAAGAAGATGGATTTCCAGGAACACTCTGAGTCTGGAGGATGGACCTCCTCATGACAGAGAATCTGTAAGATCCACCTTTCGATATTCCCCGGATCCACTGATGTGGTGTTCTAGGATCCAGGGTAGCTGAAGGCCTCCATCCCGAACTCTGGGTGCAGCCCCAGGCATTGTTCAGGTGAGTCCCAATGTCTGCACCCCATGTTGCTCCAGATGTGTTCTGACCGGTGTGTTTTCTCACTGTCATCATCAAGAATCAGGAGTGCGGGTAAGATTCCAGTTGGGCCTTCATCCGCATCCCATTAGCAGGATGCAAATTATGCTGGCCTCCAACGGGTTTTCCCAATCTGCCATAGCGGGCACCAGTGGAAGATCCCACAGGAAATTCACACCAGCGGGAAATCGATTTTTGGACTGCCACCAAATTCTTTCCCCCCAACCAGTGCACCATTGAACCCACCAGCGGAGGCATGGGAGAATTCTACAGCACATCTTATAGGGAGTACAGTGATCTTTAGCCTCGTTCTACCTCTTCTTCCCAGAGCTGGGGTTTAATATCCTCCAGGCACATTTTAAAAGCGATGCTACCAAGTGCATCTGTAATCTGTTCTACACGGGTTAGGGAACATGTTACTAATTTTCAATTTTCTCAAAACACACAATCCTAACCTAAAACCGCACACTCTTCACTTTCTATTACACTCATCGTCCTTTTTCTAAAAAATCGAAACCTTAGCTGCACTCCTGGCATGAACAGAAAATGCTTTTATAACTCAATTTTCGGAACTGTATAAACATACTAATCTCTGGGATGTCCATCTCAAAATGTTAGACTGAGATTGCTAGTGGAGCCCCTCAGTCACACATATCTTGGGACTTGCTGCTGGTAGCAGCATCTATGCTTCGATATTTCAACCACTTATCCTCCAGCAGAATTGTAGATCGAGTTTGTGCTGGGACTGCAAAAAGGTAATTTTGGGTTTATTTGCCGATTACCTTCAGTCTGTATTCTCTGGTTAGTGAGCCATAAGAAATAGGAGCAGGAGTAGGCCATCTAGCCCCTCGAGCCTGCCCCGCCATTCAACAAGATCATGGCTGATCTGAAGCGAATCAGTTCCACTTACCCGCCTGCTCCCCATATCCCTTAATTCCCTTATCGATCAGAAATCTATCTACCCGTGATTTAAACATATTCAACGAGGTAGCCTCCACCACTTCAATGGGCAGAGAATTCCAGAGATTCACTACCCTCTGAGAGAAGAAGTTCCCCCTCAACTCTGTTCTGAACCGGCCCCCACTTATTTTGAGGCTGTGCCCTCTAGTTCTGGTTTCCCTTCTAAGTGGAAAGAATCTCTCCACCTCTACCCTATCCAGCCCCTTCATTATCTTATAGGTCTCTATAAGATCACCCCTCAGCCTTCTAAACTCCAACGAGTACAGACCCAATCTGTTCAATCTCTCCTCATAAGCTACACCCCTCATCTCCGGTATCAACCTTCTCTGCACTCCCTCCAAGGCCAATATATCCTTTTGCAAATAAGGGGACCAAAACTGCACACAGTACTCCAGTTGCGGCCTCACCAGTGCCTTGTATAGTTGCAGCAAGACCTCCCTGCTTTTATATTCCATCCCCTTCGCGATAAAGGCCAACATTCCATTCGCCTTCTTGATCACCTGCTGCACCTGCAGACTGAGTTTTTGCGATTCGTGCACAAGGACCCCCAGGTCCCTCTGCACAGTAGCATGATGTAATTTTTCTCCATTTAAATAATATTCCAATTTACTATTATTTCTTCCAAAGTGGATAACCTCACACTTGCCAACGTTATATTCCACCTGCCAGATCCTCGCCCAGTCGCTCAGCCTATCCAAATCTCTCTGCAGACTTTCCGCGGCCTCCACGCAATTCGCTTTCCCGCTCATCTTCATGTCATCAGCAAACTTTGATACCCTACACTCAGTCCCCTCCTCCAGATCATCTATGTAAATGGCAAACAGTTGAGGCCCCAGCACCGATCCCTGCGGCACGCCACTGGTCACCAACTGCCAACCAGAAAAGCACCCATTTATTCCAACTCTCTGCTTCCTGTTGGATAGCCAATCCCCAATCCACGCCAACACCGTACCCCCAACTCCATGTACCCCAATCTTCTGCAGTAACCTTTTGTGAGGCACCTTATCGAATGCCTTCTGGAAATCTAAAAACACCACATCCACCGGTTCCCCTCTGTCAACCGCACTAGTCACATCTTCATAAAAATCCAGTAAATTCGTCAAACATGACTTTCCCTTCATGAATCCATGCTGCGTCTGCTTGATCGAACCATTCTTATCCAGGTGCTCTGCTATTTCCTCTTTAATGATGGACTCCAGCATCTTCCCAACTACGGACGTTAAGCTAACCAGCCTGTAGTTACCTGCCTTTTGTCTACTTCCTTTTTTAAACAGCGGCGTAACAGTAGCTGTTTTCCAATCAGCCGGCACTACCCCAGAGTCCAGCGAATTTTGATAAATAACTACTAACGCATCTGCTATTACCTCAGCCATTTCTTTCAGTACCCTGGGATGCATTCCATCCGGGCCCGGGGACTTGTCTACCTTCAATCCCATTAGTCTACCAAGCACTACCTCTTTAGTAACAGTAATTGTATTAAGGACCTCACCTCCCACCAACTCTCGATCTCTAATATTCGGTAAACTATTTGTGTCTTCCACCGTGAAGGCCGACACAAAGAACTTATTTAAAGTCTCAGCCATTTCCTCGTTTTCCACTATTAAATCCCCCCTCTCATCCTCCAAGGGTCCAACATTCACTCTAGCCACTCTATTCCTTTTTATATATTTGTAAAAACTTTTACGATCATTTTTTATATTTTGAGCGAGTTCAGTTTCATAATCTATCTTTCCTTAATCGCTTTCTTAGTCATTCTTTGTTGTTTTTTAAAGCTTTCCCAATTCACTAATTCTCCACTATTTTTGGCCACTCTGTACACATCTGTTTTTATTTTAATACTCTCCTTTATTTCCTTTGTTATCCACGTCTGGTTATCCCTTTTCTTACAGTCTTTCTTTATCACCGGAATATATTTTTGCTGAGTACTTTAAAAAATCTCCTTAAAAATCCTCCACTGTTCCTTAGCTGTCCTACCTACCAGTTTGCTCTCCCAGCCTACATTAGCCAATTCCGCCCTCATCCTATCGTACTCCCCTCTGTTCAAGCAGAGGACACTGGTTTGGGACCCTACTTTCTCACCCTCCATCTGTATCAGAAATTCAACCATATTATGATCACTCAACCCAAGAGGATCCCTCACAAGAAGATCCTTAATTCTACCTGTCTCATTACACAGTACCAGATCTAAGATAACTCGCTCTCTCATAGGTGCTGTAACATACTGTTCAATGAAACTATCCCGACAGCATTCTAAGAACTCTTCCTCAAGCCCTCCATGTCCAATTTGAGTCGACCAATCAATATGCAGGTTAAAATCCCCCATGATTATTGCCGTTCCATTTTTGCATGCATCCATTATTTGCTTGTTTATAGGCCTCCCCACCTCTGAGTTATTATTTGGGGGCCTATAGACCATGCCTACCAGTGTCCTTTTCCCCCTACTATTCCTTATCTCCACCCACAATGATTCCACGTTTTGCTCCTTAGAGCCTATGTCGTCTCTCACTACCGTCCTGATATCCTTTATTAACAGAGCTACCCCACCTCCTTTTTCTACTTGTCTATCCTTCCTAAATGTCTGATACCCCTGGATATTCAGTTCCCAGTCCCATCTGCCACCAGAATTTCTTCTTAGTTAATCAATATCCTTCATGATTTTCCACTCCTCTTATTAAATCTATCCTTAATTTTCTCTGCTGTAAGGAGAATAATCCCAGTTTAGCTCAGTTGACTGGATGGCGGGTTAGTGATGCCAGCATCACGGGTTCAATTCATGTACCGATTGAGGTTATTCATGAAGGCCCTGCCTTCTCAACCTTGCCCCTTGCCTGAGGGGTGGAGAGCTCAGGTTAAATCACCACCAGTCAGCTCTTCCTCCTCAAAGCTCCAGCTTGCCTGGAAGTACTTGTGTTGACTTGTGAAGTACTTCTCTTGGAACTCTCCACAGGATCTGCATCTTATGTTCACAGCCCCTGATGCCGGTCAGCCAGGCAACGGTTAATGATAGTCAGCAGGGTGATAGTCAAAGGGGGATCATGCCTTATATATTTGATTGAATTTTTCAAGGAGGTGACTTGGTGTGTAGATGAGAGTAGTGCAGTTGATGTAGTTTACATGGACTTCAGTAAGGCTTTTGACAAGATCCCACATGGAAGGCTGATGAAGAAGGTTAAAGCCCACGGAATGCAAGGCAATTTGGCAAACTGGATCCAAAATTGTCTTAGCGGCAGGAGGCGGAGGATGATGGACAAAGGTTGTTTTTGTGACTGGAAGCCTGTGTCCAGTGGTGTTCCATAGGGATTGGTGCTGGGGTCCCTTATTATTTGTAATGTGCATGAATGATCTGGATGTGAGTGTAGGAGGTTTGATAATTAAGTTCACAAATGACACAAAAATTTATCATGTGGTAAAAAGTGAGGAGCAAGCCTTAGATTATAGGACAATATAGATGAGCTGGTTAGATGGGCAGAACAGTGGCAAATGGAATTTAACCCTGAAAAGTGCGAGCTAATGCATTTTGGGAGGACTAACAAGACAATGGAATAGACAATGAATGGTTGGACCCTCAGAAGTACAGAGGATCAGAGGAACCTTGGTGTGTATGTCCATAGATCTCTGAAGACAGTCGAACAGTAGATAAGGTGGTTAAGAAAGCTAATGGGATTTATTAGCTTTGTTAACCCAACATTGAAGAATAGAGCAGGGAGATTATGGTGGAGCTGTATGAAATGTTAGTTAGGCCACAGCTGGAGTACTGTGTGCAGTTCTGGTCGCACACTATAGGAAAGAGGTGATTGCATTTGTGAAGGTGCAGGAGAAATTCACCAGGACGTTGTCTGGGCTAGACCATTTCAACTATCAAGAGAGACTGGATAGACTGGAGTTTCTTTCCTTGGAGCAGAGAAGGTTGAAGGCGAACCTGATTGAGGTGTATAAAATTATATGGGGCATAGATAGGGTGGATAGGAAGGAACCTTTCCCCTTAGCAGAGGGGTCAATAAACAGGGGACATGGATTTAAGTTAAGGGGCAGGAGTTTTATAGGAGATGGGAGGAAAAACTTTTTTATCCAGAGGGTGCTGGGAATCTGGAACTCACTGCCTGAAAGGATAATAGAGGTTGGAACCCTCATAACATTTAAGAAGTATTTAGATGAGCAGTTGAAACGCCATAACGTACAAGACTACAGACCAAGTGCTGGAAAATGGGATTAGATTAGATAGGTGTTTTATGGCTGGTGCAGACACGATGGGCCAAAAGACCTATTTCCATGATTATGAGGTGCCAGGAACATTGTGCATGCACACATAGCTCACACCGCTTTTGCCAACACATGAACAGTTCCTCATGTACATCATGTATATCCTCATGTATGGTCAGTATATGACTGTGATGTACCTTGCGTGCTTTTCCTGGTGCAACTGCAGTCATCTGTGGGTTATAGTATTCCCAGATCTGCTTTCAAGCTTTGAATGCATTGTTGCACCTATACAGCTCAATTTCCGAATAACATACGTCATATTTTCTAAATCGTTCATTAGGAAAATATTGACTCAACCAGACTTTCTATTGCTTACTGGCCCACTGACATCTACAAGTGTTTGACAGATCCTTTACATGAACATATGAAATAAGAGCAGGAGAAGGCCATTCGGTCCCTCAAGTATGCATATTTCAAATTCCACATTCCCATCTACCCTGATAACCTATGATTCTCTTGCGTAACAACAATCTATCTACTTCCGCCTTAAAAATATTCAAAGACCCTACCTCCACCACCTTCTGAGGCCAAGAGTTCCAAAGTTGCACAACCCTCTGAAAGAAAAAAAATTCTCCTCATCTCCGTCCTAAAGAGCAACCCCTAACTTTAAAACAGTGCCCCTAGTTCCAGACTCACCCACAAGAGGAAACACCCTTTCTGTGGCTACCTTGTCAATACTGTTCAGGATCTTATATACTTCAATCATATCACCCCTCACTCTCCTAACTCCAGTGGAAACAAACCCAGTCTGGTTAACTTTTCCTCCTTAGACAACCCACTCAATCCAGGGATCAATCTAGTAAACCTCCTCTGAACTGCCTCCAATGCATTTACACCCTTCCTTAAATATGGAGACTAAAACTACACACAATATTCAAGATGTCGACTGGAATTCTCTGACCGTTCACACCGGCGGAATTCCCCAGGCCTGCTGGCAGTGCACCCCCACCCGCAGGTTTCCCGCCAGCATGGGGTGACGTCAGTGGGAATTCCCATTGACAGCAGAAGGAACAGAGAATCGCGCCACTAGCAAACAATTCACCACCTCCCATCGGCAGAAAACATGGGGCTGGGAGGCCGGAGAATCTCACACATGATCTCACCAATGTCCTGTATTACTGAAGCATAACATTTTTACTTTTATGTTTGTAACGATTTTAATCAGGCAATTGAGGTTGGCCTGCTTGAATATGAAGTCCCTAATTAAGAGCCAAATTGATGTTTCAATCAGAGAGCCCCATGCAGTGTACTTAAACAGGAGTGCCCGTTCCTCTGGCACTCCAGATGGAGACGGCAGACTGAGAGTACTTTGTATAGAGTTGTTGGATCTTGTAAATAAAGGAATTTTGGTGAAGGCACTTCCGCCCCCGAGGACTTATTACAATGTTCAATTCCTTTCAGATAAAAGGACAGCTTTCCATTAGCCTTCTTAATTATTTGCTGTTTCTGCATACTAATCTTTTATAACTCATGCATTGGAGCACCTCAGAATCCTGCAGCCATTCTCCACCCGTTATGTGCCCCCCTCCACCTTCAAACCTGGTATCGGGGGAGCATACAATCTAACCCATTAATTATGCTTCTCTCTCCACAGATGCTGCAAGTTCTATTGATTATTTCCAGCATTTTCTGTTTGTATAAAAACAGCTTATGTATATTACAAAATTGAAGCTCTTGTGCTGCAGACAACCAATTCATAACTTACATTAGAAAAAACAATTTCATGTGGGATTTTGCCAATATTTTTCCTTGCTGCATTCTTAATGCTTTACAAATATATAAAATGTGATGCAATGTGTGGGGGGTTTTGTATATACTGTATGTTCTTGGTGCTTACAGTATTGTCATTTATTGCAGTGTGCTTCTCTGGATGGAAGGTGCACAATAAGCTGTGACGATGAGGTAAGTATACTTGTTGGTTTTGCTAACCTATACTTAAAATATATGAGCCTAGAAATTGTATTTTACGGCACCAGTTTTGCAGACGTATGGCTCAGCACTACTATCCTAATGAGGCCAGCAGAGCAGTGGTCCTGTAGTTTGCCTTATTGGATCTGAACCTCTTGCATTTAATCTCAGGCAAGGTCCAATTTCTAGGCTATGATTTTCGCCACTATTTTGGAAAATGCATTGTTTATGTGCTAACATATATTTTAACCATATTTATAAATTACATATTAAGCTGTTGATACAACTCTTGGCAACAGAATAACTGTTTGAATATTTTATATTCCCAGATAATAAATTGTTACCTCATCGATAACAATGGATTTATTTTGGTATCTGAAAATTATGATGAGGTAAGTCTTCACAACAGACAACAGCAAGCAAAACTTTTGAGATGAATCGGTTTCATGAGCATTTCTGCATCCATTTGTTACATGGTATTTGATTAAATTAACTGAGAATAAGTAGGTGAGGGGCTGGGCAAGTTTCAAAGTCACCCAACATCATTAGTTTGAGGATTGGGCACAATCTTACCCGCTGTTCACGTCACGCTCCCACTGCAGTGAAGTCGGAGAATTTTCAGCCAACCAAATCTCCGTTCACTGCAGCGGGATGGGAAAATCCCATCGGCGTGAACGGCCGTAACCTTCCAGCTGAGGACTTCGTTTTGCATCCCGCCAGCCAACCGCTCATCCACAATGGATAGAGACAGCAGGTTAGCTTTGAGCAGCTCAAAATCGTACAGCATGGATGAACAGAACGGTGGCACAGTGGTTAGCACTGCCACCTCACAACGCCAGCGACCTGGGTTTGATTCCCAGCTGTCTGTACAAAGTCTGCACGTTCTCTCCGTGTCTGCGTGGGTTTCTTCCGGATGCTCCAGTTTCCTCCCACAGTCCAAAAGACGAGCTGGTTTGGTGCATTGGCCATGCTAAATTCTCCCTCAGTGTACCTGAACAGGCGCCGGAGTGTGGTGACGAGAGGATGTTCACAGTAGCTTCACTGCAGTGTTAATGTAAGTCTACATGTGACACTAATAAATAAACTTAACCTTAAACCTGTCAGTGATGGGTTAAAATGACATTAGGGTCCTAAATATGATCTAATTTGCATATTACTGAGGCTGCAGCCTGAGTTGGGCAGATATAGAAATCATAGAAACCCTACAGTACAGAAAGAGGCCATTCAGCCCATTGAGTCTGCACCGACCACAATCCCACCCAGGCCCTACCCCCATATCCCTACATATTTTACCCACTAATCCCTCTAACCTATGCACCTCAGGACACTAAGGGGCAATTTTAGCATGGCCAATCAACCTAACCCGCACATCTTTGGACTGTGGGAGGAAACCGGAGCACCCGGAGGAAACCCACGCAGACACGAGGAGAATGTGCAAACTCCACACAGACAGTGACCCGAGCCGGGAACCGAACCCAGGTCCCTGGAGCTGTGAAGCAGCAGTGCTAACCACTGTGCTACCGTGCCGCCCCTATATTGGCCACCTGAAAAAAAGGCCCAGGTAAGATGGTGGTTGTCATGAATTAAAATATTTTGCCTACCAGGCAGGTTGGGTTAATTTTCCCTCAACAGTTAAAAACACTGACACAAAGGTCTTTGCAGATGAAGTTTACTCATTTGTTCATGAAATATAACAGTAAATAAATCGCTCTTCGTTAAAAAAGTGTTCCATTTTAATTATCAAGTGCTATCGTAATAAAGAGTATGATCTCAAATATGATTTTAATGAAGTTGCCTTATGTTCAAATTCCAATTAGTTACAAAATCAAAGTAACAAAAACCAAAGGGCTCGATCTTACCAGCCGTTCACGCCACGCTCCCTCTGCAGTGAGGTTGGAGAATTTGGCAGCCAGCCAAGTCTCCGTTCACTTCTGGCAGGAAGGGAAAATCCCACCGGCGTGAACGATAGTAAGGTTCCGGCCAAAATGTTTATTTGCATTTTACAGCATTCGATGACTCGGAATAAACCAAGAGTATGTTGAGATTTGCAAATCAGCAAATGTTGGCTATTTCCTTTTTGCGGTTTAAATTGTGGTTTTAATCTATTATGATTTCTGATGTAATTATAATCTAATGTTGAACTGTGTGTGCACAGACATCTTTCTGAATGAAGTAACAGAGTGTGACAGTTGTTCAGATGTTTCCAATACAAAATTATTAAACAATGTATGCAGTTCACATTCCTAATTAAAATATTTCCAAATGTCTTGTCATTTCATATCTAAGTTGTTAAAGTAATGACATTGGTTTAGGCAAGATTCATCTATTGCTGTATTAACCCTAAAATACCATCCTCTCGTTAGTGCTCTTGTCTAAGTTTATGACATGAAGCTGATTGAATAGCAAATGAGTGATGAAGAACTTACAATATCTGCCACATCATATAATTAACCAGGACATATCCTACTTCCACTCGCAGCTTTTGGAGTGCAAGTTGATTGCACAACATATTTCGCAATAATATAAAAGCAGTCGAATAGGTTTGTCCTGTCATGTCTGCAACTCTTGGCCACACAAATACAGCCTGGGCTTCTGCCAATCCAGCTCCCCTCATTCCCACCACGCTCTCCAACCTCACTCAGTCAGTTCTCCCTCAGGACTCTACCTTCCTCTACTCAGGGGCCTGTCAGGAAGCTGCTATTGCAGAAGCCTGAAGCCAGCTGGCTGGGCTGGGACATTCGCTTTCTGCCCACAGCCCACAAGCAATGATGCAAGTGAAGGCCGATTCTCAAAGTGGACTCTGCCTTGCTGGTGGGATTACTGGGAGGCCACTGGTGCATTCTCTTCCAGATTGGGAGAAAATCCACCCCATATTGTCTCATGCACAATTGGTTCCTCGATACCCCCCCACTAGTAAGTTTGTTTCCCCCATATATAGGGCCCACTCAATCTGTTCTTATTCCCCCTATAAACCCAGTCTTGCTGCATTCTCCACCTGCATTTGATTCCCCAGCTCCCCCACTCTATCTGCCTTAATCCTGCGCCGCTGGATTTACACAACCCACTTTCTTTTGAAGTGCACATAATGCTTCTTGTTTTGAAAAGGACAATATAGTGCCTTTCAGAATGCCACAAGGCACTTTGCAGCCCAAAATTCCTTTTCCAATCAAAATCACTGTTGTTATGTGAGAACTGCAGAACTAATTTTTGCACTGTAATAGGATATTGACCGCATTCTCTGCTTTAATGAGGTTGATCAAAGAACGAACATTGGCCAGACCCAGTCATCAAGGGATCATTCCAATCCCCTCTATCGAACATGGCCTTTCTCTTCTCCAACTCCCAGTTTCTGACCCGGAGCCCATCCCCTCCCCTCCCCTCCACAAGCCCTCATGTCTTCACTTCTCCCCATTCTCATGCCCTCTCTTCCCCCACTACGATGGCCAACTCTCTCCCCCCCCCAAACTTCCTGATTAGCAGGGGTCCCGAAAGGAGCCAGTGGCTTCAGCACCACTAACCACGCCCCTCCCCAACCCCCCATCACCACCACCATGCACATCAACTAGGCTGATCATTTTCCACACAATAAACAAAGACAGGGAAGAATAATGGGCAGGAATTCTCCAGCCTTCACGCAACGGGAACTTCCGGTCCCGCTGCCAACGGCACACCCCTGCCACGGGTTACCCAGCGGCGTGGGGTGGAATCAATGGGACATCCCATTGACAGTGGCAAGACCAGAAGATCCCCCTGCCAGTGTATGCATGCTGCTCCCACCACCAAGAAACACACGGCTGGGAGGCCAGAGAGTCCCACCCATGATGTCCTGCCATTAGGTTCGACAGAGCCTCTTCACTCCCGGTGTTGCTGGAGTGTTTGAAAATTTTCAGTCTCTCTTACAGTCACATCGAAAGAACCTTAAAAGAAAGGCAAATTGAGGATTCAAAAGTAAATATTAGAAAGAAATTTATAATCAGAAAACCGAGAATCATAGAATCTCTACAGTGCAGATGGAGGCCATTTGGTCCATCGAGTCTGCACCGACTCTCTGACACAGCATCTTACCCAGGCCCACCCTTTCCACACTATCACTATAACCCCACGCATTTACCCCGACAACCCAACTAATCTTTTTTTTATCCATTTGTGGGACTTTGGTGTCACTGGCTGGGCCAGCATTTATTGCCCGAGGACAGTTGAGAGCCAACTACATTGCTGTGGCTCTGGAGTCACATGTAGACCAAACTAGGTAAGGATGGCAGATTTCCTTCTCTAAAAGACATTAGTGAACCAAATAGATTTTACTGACAATCGACAATGGTTTAATGGTCATCAGTAGATTTTTAATTCCAGACATTTTTTTAAAATTGAATTCAAATTCCACCATCTGCTGTGGTGGGATTTGAACCCATGTCCCCAGAACATTAGGGGAGTTTCTGGATTAATAGTCTGGCGATAATACCACTCGGCCATTGCCTCTCCACATCTTTGGACTGTGGGAGGAAACCAGAGCACCCAGAGGAGAATGTGCAAACTCCACATAGAAAGTCACCCAAGGCTGGAGTTGAACCCATGTCCCTGGAGTTATGAGGCAGCAGTGCTAAACACTGTGCCACCATGCGCCCCAATAACAGAAACCATAGCGCATGATTTGTAATATTTTGTTTAATATTTCAAAATTATGTTAAATATTTTTTTCTGTGGATGATCAACTAGTTTTTAAAATTTCCTAGGTGATGCCACATGCAGGTGCAACATAAGAACTGGAAGATGTGTAAGACATTAGGATGTTAAAGAAGAGATTTAATCATACACATATTTGTTTCCACAAAAAAATGCAGATTGCTGACCCATCTCTTAAAAAACATTTTCAAATTCAATCCTCCTGTTGATATTTTTAATGGAAACACTCCTGAAAATTGAAGAATAAATGTTTTAATAAATGAACAATTATATTAAATACAGAAAGGTCAAAATTTTTGCCATTGTTGAACAGTTAAACATTTCTTCAACATCCGCACCCCCATCAACAACCCCAAGTAGAATTCTACACAAGAAGGGGATTTTGACCATTCATAAATTGAAAGTCAATCTTCCAGTTGAATACAAATGAGACAGAATTAGTATTTTTCCTCCCATGTTCGAAGGGGAGATGTTGCTCTTTATGCAAGTATCTCTTCATTAAGAGCACACCCATCTGTTTCCAATTTCCAACAAGCATTGTGCCTCGATTTGGAGATTGCATAATCAGATTTCCTAATGGAACACTGTCCTGTAAACAGGTTTCATATTTAATGAAGAAAAGAGCACTTCAAATAAAACTAAAACCGTTTTTGTTTTTATCTCATTATTGGTTGGATTTCTGGGCTAATTTTCGCTGTTGTGTGTTTGTTTTCTAATGATGCAAAAACATGCTCAATAAAATTGTATTGATTAGAATTCTGCTATTGCATTTCAATCAAATTATAGTGTATCGGAGACTGTTCCAAATAGCTCAGGTTGAGTCATGTAGTTCACATGATTGAATGGCTGAATTAAGTTTAATTATTGGCACAATGTGGAGTAAACCCAACATTATGACTAAACAATCTGATCAATGTCTCAACTCAGTTTCCAATTGACCATATGTATAATTTCACCCGAAGAGAATGGAAATTGTTAAGGAAAATGCCCAAACCCCTTGAATTCTCTTTGGCCTTAATCTTTTAATTTCAACAGAAGTATGGATTAAAATCATTAAGTATCCAATGTGCTTTAAACTCACGAAAAGGTACCTTAACCCTTTTGCATACGAGGAGGAGGACATTAGAGCAATGCATGCACTTAAGACATTTTGTAACGTATTTGTAAGTAAATGAAAAAGTAATGCCAAGTACTTACTTAAATCAAAACACCACTGCCTTAAATGTGTGCAAACTGGATAGCACAGGAGTTAAAATTAAAGTGTTGGACCTACTGCCATTTCTCTGTCCTGCCTCCATTTTCCTGCTTCTGGTTTAATAGACAACTGAAGTGCAATTCAACTCAGCCAAAAGCCTCATGAATCCAAGGGCCTACCACCAGAGATAGGACCCCAAAGCTATTTGTACACCCATGAGGAAAGCATCTCTCATGAACCCAGTAGAAACTGTCAGCCAACAAACAGAGGCCCTCAAAGGTCTATTGGCAATTAAGAAGTTGGAGAACTTCTTAAGAAGCTGTTTTAATCGTGAATCTTAGATTTCCAAGCCAGTAACCGTTGAGCTGTGAACAACTCACCAGGACAACTGAAGTGAGTGTACAGTGGGAAAAGCAATTTCAGTGAAATTGACAAAATGGGAAGGCTTTGATCAGTCGCGCTGAAGATCTCCAGCCATGGTCATTGTGAGGCTTCTATTCAAAACACTTCTTCTCGCAAACAGTGCTATCACTGCTTATGAGGTGGTTGCCAACTTCTTGGAATGCACTTCCCCTATCTAGCACTTCAATCACCTCAGCTGTACTTCCCTGACATCTTCACCACAGCACCGGAGCAGCTTAGGCAGGTCCACCTTCTGCCTCTCTGAAAGGCAAGAGCAGAGGCTGTAACAAAGCCAACAATTCCAGAAGCAGCAGAAGCAACACCCAATAGCAACAGTAACACTCCTTACTCGTATGTCCCTCCAAAGAGCAGAGGCGATGGAGACCAAGATCCAGGTGGAAGGAGATGAGACCCCCAATACAGGTTTTACAGGCAGAGGATCATCTCTCTCATCATGCCTGATCACCGGTGCCTTAAGAACTTCAGGCTCTCATAGCAGGTCGATGCTGACACCTGGAGCCTCTTGGAACAAGACATCCTTCCCAGTGAAGCAAATATGCATGAATTGCCAATTGCCGCAACTTTGGAAAGCCTCCTCCCATGCGTCTCTGCCTCTTTCTGGGTAGGGTGCTCTGTTCTGCAAGGAGCGAAAGCATGGAGATGTGTGAATGGTCATGATGGCTTGTGTAGAGAGGATGAAAGGACACTATTTGTGAAAGATGACTGTGAAGGATGGGTGCAAGAGGACAATAGGTTGAGGGTGAGTGTAAATATTGGTTGCTCAGATGAGGATAGGAGGACATGAGCAAAGAGAGGACTGAGTGGAGCTGCAAAGTGTGTTAACCTGGAAAATGCTCTGTAGGAGACTACTGCACAATTCAGTGTGTGGGGCTCGACTTCTGAAACTGTTACTCACCTGTCATGCCCTCCTGAGGTCCTGAATCATCTTGGTGCACTGCCGCCAGGCTGGAGGGACCATACTGTGCCTACAGTCGATGACACAGTTGGGTCACAGCCTTCTACATGAAGTGAAGACTGCATGCACTGTTCCTTAGGAAAGCTGATGTCAGAGAAGTGCTCCTGAGTACTTGCTGTGTGTATGGCTTCCCACGGTGTGCCTTCTTCCCCTTTCTCCTTGTCTTAGCTGCTCCTTATCTCTGCTGACTTCCCTGTTGCTCCACGTTCTACCCAGCCTCAAAAGCAAGAATACCAGACCAGCCATGATAGCAGCCAAGCAGCTTAGAAGGCAGTCAGAAACAGTACAACATCCACAAAATCTTCTCAGCAATCAAAATTCCGTTTCCAGATAACAGACCAAAAAGCGTGCATATCTGGGAAAAAATTCTGCAGCTAGCCCACAGAGAAGCATAGAATCCCTACAGTGCAGAAGGAGGCCATTCACCCATCAAGCCTGCACCAACAACAATCCCACCCAGGCCCTATCCCCATAACCCCAAGTATTACCCTGCTAATCCCCCTGACACTAAGGGGCAATTTAACATGGCCAATTAACCTAAACTGCCCATCTTTGGAGTGTGGGAGGAAACCAGAACACCCAGAGGAAACCCACACAGACACGGAGAGAACTTGCAAACTCCACACAGACACCCAAGGCTGGAATCGAACCTGGGTCTCTGACACTGTGAGGGAGCAGTGCTAACCACTGTGCCACCATGCCACCCACACATACACATGTACTAGATGACCCCTTGAAATAGTCTAGAGTATCCATACCTGCGTGTTAATGCTATTAGTTGCTCTCTCTCTTTCTCAACCTTTCTGCACCCTGACGGTGTACAAGTCAGTCTTCGCTAGTCTGTCACCAGAGGCTTATAACCTGCACGTCTTTGGAGTGTGGGAGGAAACTGGAGCATCCGGAAGAAACCCATGCAGACACTGGGAAAATGTGCAAACTCCACACAGACAGTCATCCGAGGATGGAATCGAATCTGGGTCCCTGGCACTGTGAGGAAGCAGTGTTAACCACTGTGCCACCCTCACCATGAGTTGCTGGCAAGCTTTGAACATAGTAAGTCAGGCACCGGGGAAGCTCAATACCACAAAGTGTTCCTCCATCCAGTGTTGGAGGCTCATTGTAAATATTTTAGACATGGGAAAGGCGGTATTTCTTCTCCCGCTTTTGGAGAACAGGATCAGTGGGATCAATATTGGGGGCGGGGAGGGGGGGGAGGCAGACAATCTGGAGAGAGTCCCCAAACCCATCTTACACTGGTTGTTAGGCCACTCACCTGTCATGCCCTCCTGAGGTCCTGAATCACCTTGGTGCACTGCCTTCAGGTTGGAGGGACCAGCCTTCTACATGAAGTGAAGCAAAGGCTTCATACACTACTCCTCAGGAAAGCTGATGTCAGAGAAGTGCTCTCTGAATACTTGCTGTGTGTATGGCTTCCCACGGTGTGTCTTCATCCTCTTTCTCCTTGTCTTAGCTGCTCCTCATCTCTGCTGACTTCCCTGTTGCTCCACGTTCCCCTCCAGCCGGTGTGATTTCCCATTGCAATTGCCCCTGCTTGCCGACAATGATATAACGGGTATCCCGACATTGAATAGTCTGATAGTCCCCCCCCACACTGAGTTGTCCATTCAACTGAACCACAGCAAGCCTCCCCATGATGTACTGCTGGTGAGCAGAACCCTTTAGGAGCACACAGGTGAGTACAGCCCCTGGGGAGGGAGGGGTGAGAGGGTCATGTTCAGGCAGTGCCAGGGGGCAGTGCTCAGAGGGGTGTTCCATAGTGGGGGATTCCGTGGCGGGGGAGAGGAGTTCCGTGGGGGAATGTTTCGGCAGTATGAGGTTTCTATTTATATATTTTTTAAATCCAAAAAGGGCGCCCAGATCTTTTAGAAACCTAAGTTGCTGATGGGGTGGGCTCCCAGCATGACATTGTGGGACCCACCCCTTACCTTTTCTTTCACTGAGAGCCTAAAAATCTGGCAGAGGAAGCCGTCTTTGGGCAGGCAAATTCCACCCAAGTTCTCACCCACTGCGCCACTCTGAATGCCCATTATTTTATATCAATCTGGTGGGTTCGTTGGACCAAGCCTGAGCCTATATCGGGGAAGGGGACAGGCAGCGGTGGAGGTAGCACACCTCCAACCTGTCAACAATACCTGCTTTCCAGCCAGTCATACTGGATGCTTCTGCGTCCAGTTAGAGCCTCAATTACAGGCACAGGGAAATTGGATTTGTCGGTCACAGTAGCAGTGGACATTTGCCTTGACTTTTACTTTGTAAATAATTTCTTCCAGTTTCAAGTTTAGCTGATGTAACTTCCTTTAAGACGACTGTTAATTTCCTGTCTGCAAACACAATTCTCTTTTACAGTTGGAGACGGGGGAATAGTTTCCGTGGTACTTTTAGACACGTCACAAATTTACTGTAAGCTTTTGGCATTTACCTTTGAATCTCATTTACAAGTAATTGCAATAGTCCAGCAGAAACTACTTTGATTGGTCGATCTAATTCCATCTGGATATTTTATGCTGCAGGAACTCTGAACAATTACAATCTGTCCGGAAAAACTGGACCAATCAAATGCTTTCACAAACCGTTCCACTCTGGAATTTTAATCCTTCTGAGAATTACCAATGTGCACTCATCTTAAACTCATTATTGAAACCATTGTAGCACAAATAACATCTCAGCAATCACAATGGATTCATACACATCCAGCTTCAAGAGAGAATTTGGGCCTGTAATGAATTGGGAAATGTTTCTTTTTGCGAACATCACATTGTGCTGAAATTACCACGGAGACAATATCTTTTTAATTGCAGCTTTAAAACAAAAGGTTTTTTTTATTCATTCATGGGATGTGGGGCGTCACTTTTTAAAGTTTATTTGTTAGTCGCAAGTAAGGCTTACGTTAACACTGCAATGAAGTTACTGTGAAATTCCTCTAGTCGCCACGTTCCGGCACCTGTTCGGGTCAATGCACCTAACCAGCACGTCTTTCAGACTGTGGGAGGAAACCAGAGCACCCGGAGGAAACCCACGCAGACACAGGGAGAACCTGCAAACTCCACACAGACGGTGACCCAAGCCGGGAATCGAACCCAGGTCCCTGGCATTGTGAGGCAGCAGTGGGGCTAACCACTGTGCTATCGTGCCACTTCCTAGGCCAGCATTTAATGCCTATCCCCAAAAGGGCATTTAGCAGTCAACCACATTGCTGTGGACCTGGAGTCACATGTAGACCAGACCTGGAAAGGGCAACAGATTCCCTTCCTTAAAGGATATTAGTGAACCAGATGGGTTTTTCCGACAATGGACAATGGTTTCATGGTCATCATTCGACTTTTAATTCCAGATTTTTATTGAATTAAAATTTTGCCATCTGCCATGGTGGGATTTGAACCCAAGTTCCCAGAGGACAATCCTGGAGGATGGAATTCTCTGACCTCACTGCACCGTTAGTGAATCGTGCCGGTCCTGGGGGTGCATGGTCTAAAAATTGTTTTGCATCCAATGCCAAACAGTTTGCAATTCTCCCGGCCCCTTCCCAATGGCGTGAACCGAGAATATTTAAATTGGCATTTAAATACGCAAAGCCCGTTCCAATCCCAGCACATAGGGTTCACCAGCCTTCAGGCGCGGCTCGATAACGGCAAGAATCACTGCTCGCCTCTACCAGCGGAGACCTGTCACAATGGTCATGCCGGGGGACTGGGAAGCCACTGAAGCCCCCGGATGATTGGGGGCATGACCAGGCAGTGCAATTGGGCAGTGCTGTGAGGCAGTGTCCACCTAGCAGGACCGAGCTGGCACACTGGTGGTACTCAGCAGTGGCTATCGGCAGCCCAGAGGTAGCACTGGACATCCCAGCAGTGGCCACTGGAAAGCCCGGCCAGCCCACTGATGCCAGTTGGGCACTGCCAATGTGCCAGTGGCAGTGCTGAGGGGGGTGGGGCCTGAGTGGTGGCCATGACGGAAGGCTATGCGGAGGGGGGGGGGGAGAATCATGCAGGGATCTAGATGGGGGGTCATGTCAGGGGTCTTGATGAGGGGGCATGCCAGGGGTGGTGCAGGGGGACGCATCCAGTGGGCCCCAATGCCAGAAACCCGTGTTGGCGAGTGGTTGGTGAACATGCTATGGAGGAAGGAAGGGGGTCTCCCAGTGCACTCTGAAATTGGGGCATCCTTGCGAAACAATGTCCAAGCACTCAGAAGCCAGGCTTACCGGCATGTATAGTCCCCTAGTCGCCACACTCCAGTGACCAGCACGTCTTTCAGAATGTGGGAGGAAACCGGAGCACCCGGAGTAAACCCACGCAGACACAGGGAGAACATGCAAACACCACACAGACAGTTACCCAAGCCGGGAATCAAACCCGGGTCCCTGTGCTGGCACAAAACTCCCAATTCTCCAAAAGATTGACTGAGTGTGAGAGGATTGCAGTGCGGAGCGCAACTGAGAGACCGACACGGATCATTCCATTGTTCCTGCCGCTATGACACTTACTTTTTGAGAGAATTCCGCCCTGGACTAATAGTCCAGTGACAATACCACTACGCCATAGCCTCCCCTAAACAGTAACAGAGTAACTCCAATGAGTGTTAATATAAACCTACTTGTGACACTAATAAGTAAACTTAAACTGAAATAAGAGTTGAACTTTATTTCAGATTTAAAGTTTATTTATTAGTCGCAAGTAAGGCTTACATTAACACCGCAATGAAGTTACTGTGAAATTCCCCTAGTCGCCACACTCCAGTGACCAGCACGTCTTTCAGAATGTGGGAGGAAACCGGAGCACCCGGAGTAAACCCACGCAGACACAGGGAGAACATACAAATACCACACAGACAGTTACCCAAGCCGGGAATCAAACCCGGGTCCCTGGCACTGTGAGACAGCAGTGCCAACCACAGTGCCATAAACTATCAAAAACTTTTGGGAAATTTGAAGATAATACTTGCAGTCAATGCATGTACGTTTTATTATATTTAGGGCTGATGTTAGTTTTAAATATACTGGGCGGGATACCTGCCAGCGAGATCTTCAGGTCCCGCCAAAGACCACCCCCCCCGCATTCCCCAGTGGCATGGCGGGCATGCAACACAAGATGGTGTAGACATTGGCGGAACCGGAAAATCCTGCCGGCAGCCATACCCAGCCCCCTCCACCACCGGAGAGCATGCGGTGGACAGGGCCAGAAAATCCTGTGCTCTGTTTTGAGATTTTCTAACTGACTAAACTTGCACTGTTTTTGTATCAAAGCAATCCTTCCACGACTATTAAGAATCGCAGCATTAAATAATCCTGATAATATCCTTGTGAAAATTGTCAATCAGTTCAATAGGTTTTCAGAATTCCTGATGACTTTAATGATCTTGCTGAATAACAGGAATTCTGCCTTTTCCTCACAGTCACAGTTTTGACAGAGGATTACAATCACTCATTTGCTTTTATATAAAAACTGCCATATATGTCCCAATATTCTACAGTGCACTGCAACACCTGAGGTTTAAAAAGTTCTGGACCAAGAAGTTATTTTTAGTTAGCTCAATGTACCAATTTTATCTTTGCGAACACTGTAAATTCTGAAATGATCCCCCTTTCCTTTCTAAAGATGAAGAATATTAATTCTGTTGGTAATTATTAACCTGGGGTTAACTTGGAAAAAATATAAGTCAATGATATTTGAAATCTGAATAAAATGATGTATGAAATAACATGGCCGAGATCAAACATTATCAAATATTAACATGTATTTCAAAGATCAAACAACAAGGAAAAGTACAGCAGAGAAGCAGGCCCTTCGG
Source organism: Mustelus asterias (assembly GCF_964213995.1). Classification (NCBI taxonomy): domain Eukaryota; kingdom Metazoa; phylum Chordata; class Chondrichthyes; order Carcharhiniformes; family Triakidae; genus Mustelus; species Mustelus asterias. The sequence continues at coordinate 129,903,375 of NC_135803.1, read as the reverse complement.
CCCTCCAAGCTCGTGCCGATCATGATGCCCAAACTAAACTAAAAAAAAACCTTTGGCCCTCACTCGGACTGTATCCCTCTATTCTCTCCCTATTCAAATAGCCATCCAGATGCTTCATTTAATGTTTTTCTGCTGTGAATTTCCTAAGTGGACACTGCAGGTAGTTCCCCCTCCAATATATATATATAGTTTTGTCCTTAAAAACAAAGAGTGCAGATGCATCCGCCTTCTGCAGTAACTTTAGATTTAATTTGGTTATAATCGTACTTTGCAAATACTGGAGCGGCCACTTCCAACCTTGTATTTTTCAGTTCATATTTGACATTTGTATCAATTCCTTCTCTAAACACCAGAAAGCACATTTTATAAAAATGACAATTTCCTTTGACAGATCACTCTATTCATTCTAGCCATTCATTCTACGTGACGCTAACTCTTTCATAATGTAATACACGATTGGCACGTAGCATTTCAAAAGTTGTTATTCAGGTTGCTTCATATGTTTTTATGAATTTTGTTTTGTCTCCTTTAAAAATGGTCTGTTACATAATTCACCCATTTGTTGTGCAAGTTCCCTGCTCTGCCTTTTCAAGGTAGAGTATTATTATCATAACTTACCTTGACTGCTGAGCCTTCTGTGATTTCTGAATACTAATGAACACTCCAAAACCTATCTTTGTAACTGTCAAATTAGGACATGTCAAACACTGGTTTTTGTCGCTTTCAATTATATTCTTTGCAGATCCACAGTGGCCTAGGTTCCTCAGAGAGAATTTATTACTTTTCTTTTTCTCCTAGACCGGAACTTTTTTCGGCGAAGTGGAAGGAGCTGTTATGAACAAACTATTAATGATGGGCTCATTTAAACGGTAAGACGAATCGACAGTGGCAAATAAATCATATAGGGTGCATGCAAATTTGCATCACTTTGAAACCGTCATACTGAAAAAAAAGTAAATTAATGCAAATATTTTTATAATTCGCAACAAAGAAACTGCAGGAAATTGTCAAAATCCTGAATGCTTCCCATGTACTGAAATTTTGGGGGGATTCTCTGGCCTACCTGCTGCATGTCTCTCGCAGTGGGAGGTGGCGTTTGCCGACGGCAGGGTCTTCTGGTCCCACCACTGTCAGTGGGGTTGCCCATTGATTGTACCTCACGCCGGCGGGAAACCTGCGGCGGGGGTGCACCGTCAGTGCAACCAGAAGATCCCGCTGGTGTGAACAGCAGAAGACATCCAGCCTTAAGCATTTGGCCAGGTTTTTCCACCTCTTCCCACCGGTGCGATCTCCTGCCGAAGGGAACCACCCCCGCCCACCCACCCCCCTCCAACCCCACCCTCATGGTGGAATGGGCAAGCCACGCAAAATTTCATAGACATCGGTGGGTCCAGATGTTCCTGTCAACAACCATCGCCTCCACCGCCAGAAAATATGCCACAGGAAAATCCCACCCTTTGACTTTTAACAAGATAACAGTAAATCAGGATTCATTCATAGCGGGGTAAAAACATGGTGTTCTGGGGATAGGCCTGGGTGGGATACTCAGTCAGAGTGTTGGTGCAGACTTGATGGGCCAGATGTTCTCATTCTGCACTGTACTTATTCTATGATGCTATCGCCAGTGTGAACAGGGTGGGTGGGTGGTTAAAATGGCAGTCAGGAAGCACACTCCCCATTCAATACAATGCCATTATAATTCTGCAAAAGTTAATAGTTTGGGGGGGCAGTCAGCACAGGATGTTGGGGGAGTTTTTAGCTTTCAAATGTCATGAGCTGATGATGTGATCAGTGTTGCAGTGAAAATTGGGAGCATGCACGGCATCAAAACAGCTAACAAAACATTGCAGGAGCAGCTGAGTGACCAGGAGCAGTGACATTTATTTCAAAACAAAATTCTTTGAGGATTTCTAATGGATTAGTGTTATGGACCAGATCAGAAACTCCAAGGTATTTTATGAAGTTACCTAGTCCCTTTTATATTTGATTTTGGCATTAGGGTGAGTATAAGATGTTTCACTCCAGGTCTGATTCAAGTGACCCACGAGGAAGCTTTAATCAAAACAATTTAAGAACACAGTTAGAATATAACAGAAAGAATTAGCATAACCTTTGCCAATTGAAAGACTTAAACATGATAAAATATAATTCTTAACAGCTAGCTATCTCTGTTGTTCGAATTTAGCAGCATCCCTCATATAGTCATGAATCTTTAGAACCAGTGCACACAGAAACCAATGATGCTTATGTAGGTACTAGATTTCCTGCCTTTTGACACGTCTGTAGAGTGATCCACACAGAGTCCTGTCTTCTAATTCTCATGCAGCACCTTCCAGAGTAAGTTCCACCCCCAAACAGTAGAATCTCAGAGAAAAAGGCTTATTTCTTGGCAGATTCCAGTCTCCACTTCAGACGGAGTAAGAGATACAGTGAAAGCAACCTCCCTCTCTTTAAAAATCCCTAAAGCAGACTGCCTTGAGATCTCTGTGAAAGCCTAGCTGTACCCAGTCACATGACCTTACCTATCAATCAACCCAATCAAGTCCCACTCTGAAATATCCCAGGGGAAAACACAAAACAACAGAAACCTGCATTAGTTCAGATCAAAACAAATACTGCATCAATTAAAATCAATTATGTTGCTGCGCTGCTGAATCCAGACAAAACATCTCCAATAAGATGGAAGGGACTAGTAAATACATTCACCAACAGACACATGACTGCAATACATTGCTTAAAGGCACAGTATCGTAGGAAGAGAAGGAATGCCCCTCTGGGCGCCGCAAGGAATACATGGGCCTCCCAAGTTTCAACGCACCCTCTCCTCTTCAGAACCAGTGGGAAAACCTCAGCATCAACCCATAGCCAGGGCCCATGCAACGTACAACCTTGCTATCACCCTGACCGGCTTTGGGCACGAAACTATTCAGAAGTTCAAAAGAGGCCTGCGATCTAACACAGGAGCTAAAATATTAGATGATAATAAAATACTGGAGGCGAGATAGATTTGTTTCATTATGCTTATTTGAAGTCAGTATAACCAAGCAGTGTTTGTGTAAACAAACAAATTGGCAAAGTGCCTCTCTTCTCAACAGACATTTTATTTTATATATTGGCACCATATTATCTCATATATTGTGATTTACCTTTTCAAAGACTGCAGAAAAACCTTTCAAGGAGGGACAGTACACCACTTACACAGAGGAGGGCCAAAGGGCCTGTTTCCTGTGCTGTACTGAGGATACCATTGTGATTTTGATAAGGGCCTTTCAGGGCCGTAGCAGGAGTAGGAAACTGATTGGAGAGATTTCAACATGAAGTGCAGATTTTTCCCCAAAAATGGCTGGAGTCAGGTTCAGACTGAAAACCGACTGAAAACCAACAGGTTTTCTCTCCAGATCTTCTGACGTTTCGTCACAAAAAAAGCAGGGGGGCATGTTTACACCATTACACTTGAGGGGTGGGGCTTAAAGACACCATCATGGCCGGCTCCCTGGAGATCAGGGTGCCTTTTTTGAAGAGTGCCCAATCTCTACAGTAAGAAACAGGCCCCCCTCCCCACTCACCCACCATCGGGACTCCCCCTCATCCATTATCACTGGCAATCTCCCCCCTCCCATCATCCATTATAATGGGCAATCTCCCCCTGCCCTATCCACTCTCACTGGTAATCTCCCCCCTCCCATCATCCATTATCGCTGGCAATCTCCCCCTGCCCTATCCACTCTCACTGGTAATCTCCCCCCTCCCATCATCCATTATCGCTGGCAATCTCCCCCCGCCCTATTCCCTCTCACTGGTAATCTCCCCCCTCTCATCATCCATTATCACTGGCAACCCCCCCCCGCCCTATTCCCTCTCACTGGTAATCTCCCCCCTCCCATCATCCATTATCACTGGCAATCTCCCCCCACCCTATTCCCTCTCACTGGTAATCTCCCCCCTCCCATCATCCATTATCACTGGCAATCTCCCCCCGCCCTATTCCCTCTCACTGGTAATCTCCCCCCTCCCATCATCCATTATCACTGGCAATCTCCCCCCGCCCTATACATTCTCATTGGTAAACCTCCCCCCCCCCCCCCCACCATCCATTATTGCTGGCAATCTCTCCCCCCTCCCATTGTCGCCATGTCCCTTGGCCCCATTTCTTGGCCCCACTGCCAGGGTACCAGAGGGCAGGTAATGCCTTGCCATGTCCCTGACCACCCGGTCGCTACATTGGCCTCCGTGCCCCCAGCATGATCATCTCGAATGCTGGAACGCAGTAGTGATTCCTGCTGGTGCGACATCACTTCAGTTCAGGGGAACATCTGACATCCCCAGGGGGCGCGGCACTATGTCGCTCGGGCATATCTAAATTGATGCAAGTTGATCGTGATCTGGTTCACCCCCTCGCTGGGCATTAAGCTGATTACATCATTGGCAGGGGACAGGAAAGATCTCATTCTGAGATCTCCCCTGGTGCCAATCCCATTATGGCCCCCTCACGAATGTTGGTGGCCATACTGGGATTTGCACCCGTGTCAAACGAGCCTGGAAAATCCCAGCCAAAGTTGCAAGAAAGATGGGTGCGGATTTGGGAGATGACAATGTAAAGGACTTTGGAGAGGAAGAGGTGTTTTGGAGTTTGTGTAGCTGGTTCAAGCAGAGAGGGGTGCAGGTACAGGTGGGCTTTACTGAATAAAAGATAAAAGCAAATTACTGCGGATGCTGGAATCTGAAACCAAAAGAGAAAACGCTGGAAAATCTCAGCAGGTCTGGCAGCATCTGTAAGGAGAGAAAAGAGCTGACGTTTCGAGTCCAGATGACCCTTTGTCAAAACTAAGACAGAGCAAGTGGGAGATATTTATACTGCAGGGGGAGGGAATGAAAGATGAGTCATAGGCACCGAAACCAGGGGGAAAAGGCTGCTCATGGCGGTCCACAGAGAGAATAAAGGGTGTGAATGGCCAAACGGCAGAGAAGCTGAAATCAGAGAGGAAGCAGTTATAGATGAAGATATTGGGGGGAGAGAGGTAAAATTTAGAAAAAGGGGAAGCAAAGAACAGAAGAACAAAGAACAGTACAGCACAGGAAACAGGCCCTTCGGCCCTCCAAGCCTGTGTCGCTCCTTGGTCCAACTAGACCAATCGTTTGTATCCCTCCATTCCCAGGCTGCTCATGTGACTATCCGTGACCCCTCGTGAACGTCACTTCTGATCTGGGAAAAAGCTTCCCACCGTTCACCTTATCTATCCCCTTCATAATCTTGTACACCTCTATTAGATCTCCCCTCATTCTCCGTCTTTCCAGGGAGAACAACCCCAGTTTACCTAATCTCTCCTCATAGCTAAGACCCTCCATACCAGGCAACATCCTGGTAAACCTTCTCTGCACTCTCTCTAACGCCTCCACGTCCTTCTGGTAGTGCGGCGACCAGAACTGGACGCAGTACTCCAAATGTGGCCTAACCAGCGTTCTATACAGCTGCATCATCAGACTCCAGATTTTATCCTCTATACCCCGTCCTATAAAGGCAAGCATACCATATGCCTTCTTCACCACCTTCTCCACCTGTGTTGCCACCTTCAAGGATTTGTGGACTTGCACACCTAGGTCCCTCTGTGTTTCTATACTCCTGATGACTCTGCCATTTATTGTATAACTCCTCCCTACATTATTTCTTCCAAAATGCACCACTTCGCATTTATCCGGATTAAACTCCATCTGGCACCTCTCCGCCCAATTTTCCAGCCTATCTATATCCTGCTGTATTGCCCGACAATGCTCTTCGCTATCCGCAAGTCCAGCCATCTTTGTGTCATCCGCAAACTTGCTGATTACACCAGTTACACCTTCTTCCAAATCATTTATATATATCACAAATAGCAGAGGTCCCAGTACAGAGCCCTGCGGAACACCACTGGTCACAGACCTCCAGCCGGAAAAAGACCCTTCGACCACTACCCTCTGTCTCCTATGGCCAAGCCAGTTCTCCACCCATCTAGCCACTTCTCCTTGTATCCCATGAGCCTTAACCTTCTTAACCAACCTGCCATGTGGGACTTTGTCAAATGCCTTACTGAAATCCATATAGACGACATCCACGGCCCTTCCTTCATCAACCGTTTTTGTCACTTCCTCAAAAAACTCCACCAAATTTGTAAGGCACAACCTCCCTCTTACAAAACCATGCTGTCTGTCACTAATGAGATTGTTCCGTTCTAAATGCACATACATCCTGTCTCTAAGAATCCTCTCCAACAACAAGGGGGAGAAAAGGTAAGGAAAAGGGGGATAAAGAATGGGAAAGAGTGGGGAGCAGAAAAATGAAGAAAGACAATCAAGGACTTTACTGAATATGGGAGTAATGAAAGGAGAGTAGCAGTACTTGCAGAGAGAGAACTATTTACAAAGTCCTGCGTGTTATTATTCACCTACTTCAAATTTGAGAAGAAATTACAATAAAAATCACATTTCATTGGTGTGAAATCTCCCATTTTTGTGACTTGAATGATTGTGTGATGGGAAGAAGTAACAAGTAATTGAAGAAGAAAGTATGAACAGGAGTCAACGATGGCAGCTTTACACTAACAAATAACTACCTTCCCTTGAAAAATCATTACTAATGTCCGTAGAATAAAACATCACCTGAGCAATTGTCTTTTCATAAGTGAGCAACACCTCAAAACTTATACCTACCGGCCTAGATTTTCAGGGCAGTGACAAAACAACAAAACTCCCTCTTGTCCTTGAGGAAAATGGCCCACAAAGATCAAGCAATTCCTGTGGCGGTGATTTCCCCTTTCCTGCCTGTCTGTTTGAATCTGGTGCCAAGTCAATGGGATCTCCAGATCGCCAACAACAGTGATGTCAACAGGCAGGGTAAACAGCCAATCACATTGAAATATCATAGAAACCATAGAAACCCTACAGTGCAGAAGGAGGCCATTCGGCCCATCGAGTCTGCACTGATCACAATCCCACCCAGGCCCTATCCCCACATATTTACCCGCTAATCCCTCTAACCTACGCGTCCCAGGACTCTAAGGGGCAATTTTTAACCTGGCCAATCAACCTAACCCGCACATCTTTGGACTGTGGGAGGAAACCGGAGCACCCGGAGGAAACCCACGCAGACACGAGGAGAATGTGCAAACTCCACACAGACAGTGACCCGAGCCGGGAATTGAACCTGGGACCCTGGAGCTGTGAAGCAGCAGTGCTAACCACTGTGCTACCGTGCCGCCCCATATCCTGTTAAGACAGCCAGCCAGGAAGTAAAATGCATTGAATTTTTCACTTTGAATTAAAATTTTAGAGACAGCAAAATAAATGTTTGGATTCTGCACATTGGGATTAGGGCAGAAACTGAAATATAATGAACCATCTTTTCTTTGTATATACATGTTTTAAAAATAGGTGAATTTTCTTCATCATTCCGGAGGGGTTTTTCACAAATATAGAGTTAGTCTTTTGGGAACAGTGAGGCTGTAATGAATTTAACGTGCTGTTAAAATCCCCGGCACACATTCTTTTTCCTGCGTTTTCATAGTGAGACTAACCATGTAAAAGGAGGAGTTTTCAACAGTTCAGTGATTTCTACTTGATTGTGGTTTATGGGGGGAGAGTTCAACAGCGGGGACGCAATATGGGGACTCCGAGAACAGGATTTTCCAGCCACGCTCACCCCAAGGCCAGAAATTCCCACTCGAGGTCAATGGACCTGTGCATGGTCCGTCCCTGCCGACTACAATTCCCATGGCGGGCGGGACAGGAAAATTCCGCCCAGAGACTCGGAGTAGTAATGGCGATGAATACTACAAATTTGTCACCCTGCAAAATATGGCCATTAAATTGTAATACATTAGAAGCATAGAAAATTGACAGCACAGAAGGAGGCCACTCAGTCCATCTTGTCCATGCTAGCCCGAGGACACCCAGGTGCCCTTTCTAATCCCACCTTCCTGCATTACCTAGTAATGTACTCCGACTGATCCAAGATCAATGGTACACTGCTGTAGTCCCGCTTACTTAGATTAGATAAAATACACATTCCATGTAAAGTCCAGTTGGCCAACTCTTTTCTATCTCTGTCTGGTTATTCAGAAATTAGTATATGTTTTAAACTGTGGTTTTCCTTATCTTAATCAATGCTTGATGGTGAAAGTTCATCAATCCCTTCTCGAAGAACATTGGAATATTTTGTTGTGATAGTATTTTATATTTGTATGATGCCTTGGTCTATTGGTCCGGATTTTGTGGTCAGCAGCAAATGGGTAGTACTCACCACTTGCCTCAAGAAAAGCTGCCCACAAAGATCTCGTGATCTCTTTGGTGCAGATTCCACCTTTCTAATGTCAGTTTCATTCTGGCGCCAGCTCAAGGGGGTCTTTAGCATCCAGTGATGTTATCACATAGGCTAAGCAGACAAACACTGAAGAGTTTTTTGACAGCAACCCAGGAAGTACAAAGCACTGATTATCCTTCACTTTTTAATCATTTTACAGACAGCGAATAAAGATTGGGACATACACAGGCGATTAAGGTAGAAGCCGAAATACCAAACAAACTTCAAAAAAAGAACTTACTACTTTGAAAATCTATGGAATTATTTTATCATGTTGTAGAAATTTGATGTTCCACCAATATAACATTACTCTGTCAGGGTCAGAGAGGTTATTTAGTAGTAATTATAACATCATGAGAAACCCAGTTAGTACCTTCATTAACAATGCGTAAGGGCTTGTGCAGCAAGACTAACAGTGTAAACAGTGGATGGTCACGTCGATTCAAGTGATTTCTGTGATTTCCATCATTGAGATTTTCAACAGCACATTCTGTGGAGAAGCTGGGATCATGAAAAGCAACTCCTGGATTTCCAGGTTTGGCAATGCACATGTGGACGGCAAGCACTGCTCTTAATTTCATAGAGTAATGAGGGCAACCTTGATAGATTTGCCCTCATTAGACCTGCAAATTCCGGGCCTCTGTACTTTGTGTGTTTTCTTCCGTTCCTTTACTTTCAGTTTATGATGATCTGTTATTGAAATATTGTTTCTTCACTTTGATTTTTAAAATCTTATTCTGTTTCTTTTTTCCTGTTAAGTAGTTTTCTGCTTTTCTTTTTTTTTAGAATAACACTTTATGACTACCAAGCCATGTGTAGAGCAACCGTAGACAATAGCGACAGTGCACATAGCTTACTGGATGTAAGTACAGTGAGCATTACAGTGATGTTCCATATACCGAGATTGATGTGTGAACAGAACAAATCAGAGACTTGGGCCTGGATTTTCGTCCGTGAGTTGGGTGCGCAGAGACGGGACGATTCCCGGCTCCGCAAACCTGACTTTTAAAAATGACTGCCTGGATGTCAGATTTTCAGCCAGAGTTTGGGGGCAGGCTATATTAGAAGTCAGGGAGGGCAACCCCCAAAGTAGTAAGGAGGATGCCATGTGCAGAGGCAGACTGGACGGAAGGACTGCCTCGGGGCTCTATCATTTTGTCTATTTTTAAAAAAAGAATAAGATATGAAACATCCTTCCAGCCCACAGCCCCACATACTCCACATGCCCCATCCATGCCAATCCATGCCACCTCATGCTTTGCAGCCACTCCAACCCTTCACACTCTCTATTCCAACCTATGCCCTAAACCCATCTCCTTGTGACCTTCATACCATCCTTGCCAGCCCATGCCCGTCTACCCACTCCATGACCCTTTGTAGCCCTTAGGCCAAGAGTGCCAGTTCATGCCAATACATTCCCCCCTCACCCACCACCCTTTGCTCTTACACCTACTATGCCAACTCGCCCAGTATCCATCATGGGCAGATCTCAAGACCCATGCAGAGATTAGATAAAATAAAGTTCAGTGTCTATTGCAGGCTTCACTATATTGAAGGAAGAACCCTTATTCACAGAATCACTGAATTGTTACAACGCAGAAGGAGGCCATTTGCTCCATTGTTTCTCCACTGGCTCACTAAGCAAGCAATATGACTTAGTGCCACTCTCCTACCTTTTCCTTGTACCACTGAACATTGTTTCTATTCAAGTTATCATCTAATGTCCTCCTGAATACCTCAATTGAACCTGCCTCCACCACACTTCCAGGCAAAGTATTCCAGAGCCGAACCACTCGTTACATGAAAAAGGTTTCTCTCACATCACATTTACTTTCTTTGCAAATCACTTTAAATCTGTGCCCTCTTGTTCTTGATCTCTTTACAAGCGGGAACAGTTTCTCCCTATCTCTCTAGCCTCTTATGATTTTGTACACCCCTATCATATAAAATATTTACTGAATTTACATTCCTTCAACTACATAAAACCCTATAATAATAAACATTTCAGTCAATTGCATAATCTCTCATAGCAACAAGACCTGGAATTCATAACCCCACTTTAATGAGTAAATAACCACTTGTAGCTGTCAATCAAACTACGAAATGGAAGGCACCCAACTCTGATAACAAATGATTGCGAAATCAGTCATGCAGCTGTAATCCACCAATGGAAGCTTAGGCTTATATCAACAGTGATTTTTTTTAACACTCCAGATACTGTTTTCAAAAATTTAAAGGGCAGGACTTTTAAATGCCTTAATAGCTTGGCAGGTGTTTTTGACAGTTCCTCTTAACACTTTTGACAAGAACTCTTGACAGTTTTGACAGTTGATTTTGACAGGTCTGTAGACAAGTCCAGTGAGCTCGACAGCTTATACACTTTCTATGCAGATTCATGCCTAATTTTAACAATTCCAAAATGCATCCTACCTCCCCCAAAGAACACCTGACCTTCCCAAAAGAGCACCTCCTCCCTCAGAGGTTTCCTGGGACCAGATCTTGAGGAGTACCTTACCTCTCCAAAGGGGTACACGGGCTTTCCAAAGAAATGCATGGAGTTTAGACCTGTTCTTACCAGGTACACTCTGCACATTTTGGGTTTCATACTCCTGGGTTATCAAAATCCGACTTCAGCTGCCTCACTGAACCATGCATGTGCAAAACAGGAACCGCCCCTGCAAAAATAGGAAGTGATGTGTTTGGGGGCGAGACTTTCAGGCATTTTTGCCAGTTTCACCATGGCTCCATCATGGCGAAAATCCAGGTCTTTGTGTTCTTGTGGGCGCTTATTAATTTTAACCAAAGCTGATTAGATTCCTAATATTAAACAATCTAATTTGATCATGGGGAAAAAATCAACTTAATTTTATACAGCATTAGAAAACTGTTGTTCATAGGAAGGTATTGTTGCTGCTAATAGAAGGTATGTATTACATTATTAATTCTGGATGTACCTAATTAATTCCTGACCTGAATGTCCTTCAAATAATATAATGAAAATGCAATGAGACCTTATGCCGTCATTGACTGCGGTTTTGTGTAGATAATAACATGTCGCTGAATAATTTTAAGGTACGGTGATGCATTGGACTAATATTCAATAGATACGGATTAATAATCCAGAGAACATGAGTTAAAATCCTACATTGGTAACTTCAGAATTTGAATTAAGTTTGAAAAATGTCTGGAATCACAAAGCTAGTATCAGAGAAAAAAAATTGCCACGAAGCGATCAATTGTAAAACCAAACTGATTCATTTGTATTTTTAATGGAAGGAAACCCAATGTTTTTATCTAGTCTGATCCATACGTGACTGCTCACATATGCTCGCTGAAGTGGCCGAGCAAACGTTTTGGTTGTATCAAACCACTATGTTAAAGATAACAAGATAGATATCCACATCCTGAGAATGAATTTTTAAAAATTTCCTTCTGAGCATAACAGAGCAGGAATCAGTCAATTTACCCGACAATGTTTTAATGTTTTAGCAACATACTGACCATCTTGTAACTAGTTCCCTTTATTTGTGTAATTATTTCACAATTTAATGCTTTATGTTTAAGATCAAATGAAATCCACATCTTGACATAAATGCATTCTACCAATTTCTGACTTGTTGGTACCATTAGAGAACAGAATGTTCATGCCTGCTTGAACTAATTCAGTTTCTTCTCTGCAGCCTTATTATGTCTTCTTTGCCGCAATAAAGTGGATTATGACCGAACTTATCTTGTAAGTAAATTCTCTTGTCAAATTACTAAAATTTGGTTTGTTGTTATTCATGTTGATTTCAATGGTTATTAAACTCAAATAGGAATCCGTACATTAATTGCACACTTTTTTTTTGCATTCATTTATAAAACTGGGACACAACACTGAGGGCGAGATTTTCCGGCTGCACACGCCCCAAGACCGGAAAATCCCACCCCGAGGTCAACGGACCTTTCCCTGATCCGTGTCCCACACGCTACAATTCCCATGGTGGGCGGGGCAGGAAAATTCCTCCCCATATATTTGAGCAACTTTATATGCCATCTGATTTGAATTTTTCTGATGCGAGGAATGTTTGTAGTCAAGCACTTTGAAGTTGACAATTAGGGATACAATTCAGTGTGAAATTGATCCAATGAAGTAATAATTCCATTAACTTTTCTTCTGGGAGATTTCCATAAGGAAGAAAATTAAGAATCCTGTATTTTTGATACATCTGGATCATCATTAGTATTCATGTGGTATAATGAACATTTGTTAACTTAACATCAGGATAAGCGAGCCTTAGATTCCTACTTTTTAGCTTTGTAGTGGAGGCTCAGCATGGCGGCACAGTGGTTAGCACTGCTGCCTCACAGCGCCAGGGATCCGGTTCAATTCCGGCCTCGGGTCACTGTTTGCGTGAAGTTTGCACATTCTCCCCGTGTCTACGTGGGTTTCCTCCGGGTGCTCCAGTTTCCTCCCACAGTCCAAAGATCTGCGGGTTAGGTTGATTGACCATGCTAAATTGACCCTTAGTGTCAGGGGGATTAGCAGGGTAAAATGTGGGGTTACAGGAATAGGGCCTGCGTGGGATTGTGGTCAGTGCAGACTCGATGGGCTGAATGGCCTCCTTCTGTACTGTAGCAGTACTATGATTCTCCGCAGATTGTATCACCATTAAATAATAAAACTGCTAACTGTACTTCATTTCAGAAAGGCAGAGTTTCAATCTTACTGAGTACTGGTGAATACATTTTAGCTCTCAGCTACTGTCTGTTAAAGATTCAAAGTGACATGAGTTTGGGATTTTAGTTGTTTATATCACAAAATGATTTCTAAATCAGTCAAATGCATGGACTGTCTTTAATCTCGGCACCAAAAGACTTCAAGATGCTGAGAATATCCGGTGCCCCTCCGGTGAAATTGAAGGTTGCTGTTAGTGTTAGCCTGCACTATACTTAAAAAGAGAATGAAAGCCCAGTGAATCTATTTTTAGTGCAAAATAATGCTCTATCCTTTGTATGTTTAAAGAAGAAACACATAAATAACCTCTCCTCGTGTCTGAGATAAGCTGAAATTTCCCTCTCATTGCCATTTCAAGTCTTTCACAACTCCACACTCACTGGAGCTGTATGTCCAATCAGCAAGATTACTATAGGGCAGATTAGATGTTGACCTCAACTACCCAAGGTAGCTAAGATGAGTATCAGCCAGATGCAGCTATCCCCAGGCTGTATACATGTTCCCTCCTTGTGTGCGACCTATTCATTATTCAGACCCGTCTCAAACATCCAAGGAAAAGTGACCATCTAAAATTCAAATCAAGCCAGCTAGTGTCAGAGGTACATTCCTCATTTTCAACAAATAGGACATGGTTTAGTTTCTGATCTCGAAAAAGGAATTAGTACAAGTTGTCTATACATTCAGCTTGGGATCAGCACGAGTAACAGATCACCAAAACAGCAAGAGGACATTTATATGAGTTTTTGGGGTATCATGGCTAGCGTCATCTTTTCAGATGAGAACAGGTAGAATGGGAAATTTGCACAAGGAACATTCAAGGAAGGGTGTACCTGTCACACTGTCAACACCTCCACTTCCTCCATGGACATCAGGACACCCCCCCCCCACCAGCCCAATGGACAACAGGACCCCTCTCTGCCCCCACAGATATCGGAACCTGCTGCCAATCGCTCCCTGTGCCAGTCTCCACCCCACCCCCCCGCAATCCCCCTGGACATTGCTCCCCACTCCACCCCCCCATCAATTGCCACCCCTGAAGTGTTCCCCCCACCCCTGACTGCCACCCCTGCAGAGATTCCCCCACCCCCTCATCGCCATCCCTCCAGACTTCCCCCCCACCCCTCACCTCCAACCCCTGATCGCTGCCCCCGCAGCGATTCCCCCACCCCATCGTCATCCCTCCAGACTTCTCCCCCACCCCCACCCCTACCCCCTAATCGCCACGCCTGCAGAGTTCCCCCATGACCACCCTCCCGATCACCAGCCCTGCAGAGTTCCCCCCCTCAAATGTATCTCTGGAGCCAGAATGCCATGGCTGGGATTAGCAGAAAAGCAGCATCAAGGTTAAGATTATTGTCATTGTTAAGCGAGTAGGTGTGAGGATCTCCTTCATGATTAGAATTGTCTTTTCACTGGGACACTTAGTTGCCATTAGTTAAAACACAACATGATGCAGCAAAGAAGCATTTCATTCAAATCACTGTGCCTTTGGGAGAGCTGTTCAATTTGTCTCATCCTCCTGCCCTTTCCCCCCCCCCATTAGGTATTTATCCTATTCACTTTTGGAAGTTATAGTTGAATCTGCTTCATAAGCCTTTCGGGTAGTGCATTTCAGATCAATGCAACTTGCTGCATCATGTAAAACTCTCCTCTCTCACCTCTGGCAATTTTGGCAAGGACCTTAAAATTGCCTCCTCTTGTTACCAAACCTTTCGCCAGTGGAGAATTTCCCCTTGCTCAATGAAACGAAACGCCCGATGATTTTGAACACCTCTATTAAATCCCCCCTTAATCTTCACTTCTCTAGGGAGAGCAAGCCCAGCTTCTCCAGTATCTGTGTGTAACTGAATTCCTATATTCCTTGGGCATAATGTATACCTGCATTCCAGATATATGGAAAATGCACTGCTCTAGAGTGCAGTCTTATCCCCATCCTCTGACATGTTGATGCAAGGGTTGAAGATAACAGACGGATGGGTAAATTGGCAAAAATGCAAAATCCAATCAACCCACCACTAACGCACATACTTGGTCACAGTCGATTTCTGCGTGCTTCCAGGAAAGGTATTCTGGAGAGAACTCTACGATTACAATACATTACTCAGACTCTATTCCTCAGATTTAGACAGCCATTTAAATTTAAACGGCATGGCCAGTCAGAGGATGGGGATAATGCACTTCAGAGCAATGCATTTTCCATACATCTGGAATGCGAGTATAGATTATGCCTGAGGAATATAGGAATTCAGTGATTCTAGAGAAGCTGGGGTTGTTCTCCTCAGAGAAGTGAAGGTTGAGGGGAGATATAACAGATGTGTTAAAAATCATCAAGCGTTTTGATAGATTAGACTTGCTTTCCTTTGGTTTGAGTAACCGAGCAGCTAAAGGGATGCGGGCACAGCTTGATCAAGCAGGTAAGTGCTCTCTTAAACACTGCTTTTGGACCAGGAGAAACAGGAGTGCTTTCCCCATCCCCTCAAAGAAATCTTATTCTCCAATCAGCTGAAACCTGACACTAACCTTCTAATTGCTCTTGATACCCCATCCACCCCTCCCCATGTCTTCAGTTGCTAGTTTTACTGCTTTTCAGTTGGTCAGAATAAATCGAATAAACATGAAAATAAGGGGGCCTGTCAATGAATCCCTCCGCATTCCTTGCATTCCCAGTTTTCCTCTCTGCAGCCCCTCCCTCTCCTATTCCCCATAAATATTGGGGCCGGCAATTCTGTGCTTCTGCTGCTTTCGCCAGAACCTGGAGTCTAATGTGGAGATCAATCCCACAGTTTACATTAGCATGACCTCTCCCTGTGCTGTATCATTCTATGATTCGAATCACTAGACATTCAATCAATGTACAGACGGTCTGTAAAATCCAAAGAGGGATCTTGCACGTTAATTACATTATGTGACTCATTTATCCTTAAACGTTTGTCTCTATTTGCGGCATCTCAATGTGATGACTCATTGGAAATCTGGGTTGTTGAGGAATCTGGGCTGTGATCCATGAGGCAACCCAGAACAGAGAAGGATAACTAGTCCCCAGTTACAGTGTCATTAGTGTTTTAATTTACAGTGTAAGGTAGCCAAAGCTGTGGATTGTGGCAAGTTTATAACCTTGTTTTTGCAAGGGGCTTTTGCTTTGAACTATAAATGAGGAATGCCTGTGCCATTGCCATGGACAACAAAGGGCAGCATCAGCCCGCTCCGACGGAAGATAAGACAACATTGTCACAAAGGTTAGAAGCAACTGAACTGATTTAAGGCAATTCAAATAGATTGCACCTAAAATAAAAGCAGTAAAATAAAATCAGTAATCAGTTTCAGACAGCTTACCCAAATGCCGAGTTGTCTGTCTTGTGTTGTAAACTGCACGCAACCATATCAAAAGATTTGATCACAGCGCTGCGATTTTTAAAGCACATGCACAATGAGATGTTGCCATTTTTCTCTGAACCCAGGTGACTTCACTGTGGGCAGATTTCCCAACGAAAATGGTCCCAGGTGGACATCGTATTTGAAGTACTGAGTTGGCAAAAGTACTTTGCAATCAAGTGCCTTAAGTAATGTTTCCCACCTTGGATCATTTGTGCTGGAAAACCTGCCGACAATCGATTTTGGGCTGGAAACGGAAAGAAGTCAAAAGGTCGTCGGTCATGTGGTGAAAAAAGCATTGCTGCAAGCTGGAGTTCTCTGAAAAACCCTGCGCAAGTTTCAAACCACCGGTTAGAAGATTTCCTTTCCATCTATATTATTGGAGCGACGAATTTTAAAATAGAGCTTTGTTTTCTTTTGATATGCTCATTCTGTATGGTGCAGGTTTAAGCGATCTTGTTCCTGCCATTCCTATCCAAGATGCAGAAGATCACAGGGCTGCTATTGTATTACCTCCTTCTCATTGATGCAAGTGGTAAATGTCAGAACAGTCACACTAGTCAGAAGTCAGACTGACAGCTGAATGAACTGAAGCCAGGGGTGTGAGCGCCCATCCAGTACGGAGGAGCACAACATTCGAACTTATTGAAGCTTAAATCTCGTCCAGTGCAAAACCATGTATTATTGTAAATCTGCGGGCAATCCTTCTTCCTGGGTCTCTTTATAAGATTAGTAATGAACCGGATAGGAGCAGAACAGTGTGCTGGCACCAATATTAGCCACCCAGGACTGAAGCTCTACATTTACAGCCAGGAGTCCAGTCACTGGATTCGCGCTTTACTCAGTTCAGCGCACTCATTGAGGTGAAATGCGCTGTAATTTGGGCCTACTGGCCGCACACTGCACATACCAGCAACAAAAACCTGTACAAATTGGCACTCATTGCAGCTTCAAATCGACACGTCCCAATTTATTCCTTTCATTAGCGACTTCTTCAATTCGGTGTGAAAGGGAAGCTTGACGGAGCTAATAAAGCTGTCAATCTAAACGTAACTGTTCTATGGTGGCCTTCGTGCTGAGATGGCAGTGACTCTCTGTCACGGTAATAGTGACTCTGTGTCGGGGTTATAGTGATTCTGTGTCGGGGTTATAGTGACTCTGTGTCGGGGTTAGAGTGACTCTGTGTCGGGGTTATAGTGACTCTGGGTCGGGGTTATAGTGACTCTGTGTCGGGGTTATAGTGACTCTGTGTCGGGGTTATAGTGACTCTGTGTCGGGGTTATAGTGCGTCTGTGTCGGGGTTATAGTGCGTCTGTGTCGGGGTTATAGTGCGTCTGTGTCGGGGTTATAGTGACTCTGTGTCAGGGTTATAGTGACTCTGTGTCGGGGTTATAGTGACTCTGTGTCGGGGTTATAGTGACTCTGTGTCGGGGTTACATAAGAACATAAGAACATAAGAAATAGGAGCAGGAGTAGGCCATCTAGCCCCTCGAGCCTGCCCCGCCATTCAATAAGATCATGGCTGATCTGAAGTGGATCAGTTCCACTTACCCACCTGCTCCTCATAACCCCTAATTCCCTTACCGCTCAGGAATCCATCCATCCGTGACTTAAACATATTCAACGAGGTAGCCTCCTCCACTTCAGTGGGCAGAGAATTCCAGAGATTCATCACCCTCTGAGAGAAGAAGTTCCTCCTCAACTCTGTCCTAAACTGACCCCCCTTTATTTTGAGGCTGTGCCCTCTATTTCTGGTTTCCTTTCTAAGTGGAAGGAATCTCTCCACTTCTACCCTATCCAGCCCCTTCATTATCTTATATGCCTCTATAAGATCACCCCTCAGCCTTCTAAACTCCGAGTACAAATCTAATCTGCTCAATCTCTCCTCATAATCTACACCCCTCATCTCTGGTATCAACCTGGTGAACCTTCCCTGCACTCCCTCCAAGCCAATATATCCTTTCACAAGTAAGGGGACCAAAACTGCATACAGTATTCCAGCTGCGGTCTCACCAATGCCCTGTACAGATGCAGCAAGACTTCTCTGCTTTTATATTCTATCCCCCTCGCGATAAATGCCAACATCCCATTTGCCTTCTTGATCACCTGTTGTACTTGCAGACTGAGTTTTTGCGACTCATGCACAAGGACCCCCAGGTCCCTTTGCTCAGGAGCATGTTGTAATTTTTTTCCATTTAAATAATAATCCAATTTGCTCTTATTTCTTCCAAAGTGAATAACCTAGCATTTGCCAATGTTATACTCCATCTGCCAGATCCTTGCCCACTCACTCTGCCTATTCAAATCTCTTCCGCTTCCTCCATGCAACTCACTTTCCCACTTATCTTCGTGTCGTCAGCAAACTTTGTTACCCTACACTCAGTCCCCTCCTCCAGATCATCTATGTAAATAGTAAACGGGCAGCACGGTAGCACGGTGGTTAGCACTGCTGTTTCACAGCTCCAGGGTCCCGGGTTCGATTCCCGGCTCGGGTCACTGTCTGTGTGGAGTTTGCACATTCTCCTCGTGTCTGCGTGGGTTTCCTCCGGGTGCTCCGGTTTCCTCCCACAGTCCAAAGATGTGCGGGTTAGGTTGATTGGCCAGGTTAAAAAAATTGCCCCTTAGAATCCTGGGATGCGTAGGTTTGAGGGATTAGCGGGTAAAATATGTGGGGGTAGGGCATGGGTGGGATTGTGGTTGGTGCAGACTCGATGGGCCGAATGGCCTCCTTCTGCACTGTATGATTTCTATGATTTCTATTCTTTCTTCTAAACAGTTGAGGCCCCAGTACCGATCCCTGTGGCATGCCACTAGTCACCATCTGCCAACCAGAAAAGCACCCATTAATTCCAACTCTCTGCTTCCTGTTGGATAGCCAATCCCCAATCCACGCTAACACCCTACCCCCAACTCTGTGTGCCCCAATCTTCTTCAGCAACCTTTTGTGAGGCACCTTATCGAATGCCTTCTGGAAATCCAAAAACACCACATCTACCGGTTCCCCTCCATCAACCGCACTAGTCACATCTTCACAAAAATCCAGTAAGTTCGTCAAACACGACTTTCCCTTCATGAACCCATGCTGGATCTGCTAGATCAAACCATTCTTATCCAGGTGGCCTGTTATTTCTTCTTTCATGATGGATTCCAGCATTTTCCCAACTACAGACATTAAGCTAACCGGCCTGTAGTTACCCGCCTTTTGTCTACTTCCTTTTTTAAACAGTGGCGGAACAGTAGCCATTTTCCAATCAGCTGGCACTACCCCAGAGTCCAGTGAATTTTGATAAATAACCACTAACGCATCCGCCATTACCTCTGACATTTCTTTCAGTACCCTGGGATGCATTCAATCCGGGCCCGGGGACTTGTCCACCTTCAGTCCCGTTAGTCTACCAAGCACTGCCTCTCGAGTAACAATAATTGTATTGAGTACCTCTCCTCCTACCAACACTCAATCGTTAATATTCGGTAAACTATTTGTGTCTGTCACCGTGAAGACCGACACAAAAAACCTATTTAAAGTCTCAGCCATTTCCTCGTTTTCCACTATTAAATTCCACCTCTTGTCCTCCCAGTGTCCAACATTCACTCCAGCCACTCTATTCCTTTTTATATATTTCTGAAACTTTTACGATAATTTTTTAAGTTTAGATTAGTTTAGGTTATAGTGACTCTGTGTCGGGGTTATAGTGACTCTGTGTCGGGGTTAGAGTGACTCTGTGTCGGGGTTACAGTGACTCTGTGTCGGGGTTATAGTGACTCTGGGTCGGGGTTACAGTGACTCTGTGTCGGGGTTATAGTGACTCTGGGTCGGGGTTATAGTGACTCTGGGTCGGGGTTATAGTGACTCTGTGTCGGGGTTATAGTGACTCTGGGTCGGGGTTATAGTGACTCTGTGTCGGGGTTATAGTGACTCTGGGTCGGGGTTCTCGTGATTCTGTGTCGCGGTTAGTGTGAGTCTGTGTCGGGGTTATGGTGAGTCTGTGTCGGGCTTATAGTGACTCTGTGTCGGGGTTATCGTGACTCTGTGTCGGGGTTATAGTGACTCTGGGTCGGGGTTATCGTGACTCTGTGTCGGGGTTATCGTGACTCTGTGTCGGGGTTATAGTGACTCTGGGTCGGGGTTATCGTGACTCTGTGTCGGGGTTATCGTGACTCTGTGTCGGGGTTATCGTGACTCTGTGTCGGGGTTATCGTGACTCTGTGTCGGGGTTATAGTGACTCTGTGTCGGGGTTATCGTGACTCTGTGTCGGGGTTATAGTGACTCTGTGTCGGGGTTAGAGTGACTCTGTGTCGGGGTTATAGTGACTCTGGGTCGGGGGTATAGTGACTCTCTGTCGGGGTTATAGTGACTCTGTGTCGGGGTTATAGTGACTCTCTGTCGGGGTTATAGTGACTCTGTGTCGGGGTCATAGTGACTCTGTGTCGGGGTTATAGTGACTCTGTGTCGGGGTTATAGTGACTCTGTGTCGGGGTTATAGTGACTCTGTGTCGGGGTCATAGTGACTCTGTGTCGGGGTTATAGTGACTCTGTGTCGGGGTTATAGTGACTCTGTGTCGGGGTTATAGTGACTCTGTGTCGGGGTTATAGTGACTCTGGGTCGGGGGTATAGTGACTCTCTGTCGGGGTTAGAGTGACTCTCTGTCGGGGTTATAGTGACTCTGTGTCGGGGTCATAGTGACTCTGTGTCGGGGTTATAGTGACTCTGTGTCGGGGTTATAGTGACTCTGTGTCGGGGTTATAGTGACTCTGTGTCGGGGTCATAGTGACTCTGTGTCGGGGTTATAGTGACTCTGTGTCGGGGTTATAGTGAGTCTGTGTCGGGGTTGTAGTGACTCTGTGTCGGGGTTATAGTGACTCTGTGTCGGGGTTATCGTGACTCTTTGTCGGGGTTATAGTGACTCTGTGTCGGGGTTATCGTGACTCTGTGTCGGGGTTATCGTGACTCTGTGTCGGGGTTATAGTGACTCTGTGTCGGGGTTATAGTGACTCTGGGTCGGGGTTCTCGTGATTCTGTGTCGCAGTTAGAGTAAGTCTGTGTCGGGGTTATGGTGAGTCTGTGTCGGGGTTAGAGTGACTCTGTGTCGGGGTTAGAGTGACTCTGTGTCGGGGTTAGAGTGACCCCGTGTCGGGGTTAGAGTGACTCTGTGTCGGGGTTAGAGTGACTCTGTGTCAGGGTTAGAGTGACTCTGGGTCGGGGTTATAGTGACTCTGTGTCGGGGTTATAGTGACTCTGTGTCGGGGTTATAGTGACTCTGTGTCGGGGTTATAGTGACTCTGTGTCGGGGTTATAGTGACTCTGTGTCGGGGTTATAGTGACTCTGGGTCGGGGTTATCGTGACTCTGTGTCGGGGTTATAGTGAGTCTGTGTCGGGGTTACAGTGATTCTGTGTCGGGGTGATAGTGACTCTGTGTCGGGGTTATAGTGACTCTGTGTCGGGGTTAGAGTGACTCTGTGTCGGGGTTAGAGTGACTCTGTGTCGGGGTTACAGTGACTCTGTGTCGGGGTTATAGTGACTCTGTGTCGGGGTTATAGTGACTCTGTGTCGGGGTTATCGAGACTCTGTGTCGGGGTTATCGTGACTCTGTGTCGGGGTTATAGTGACTCTGTGTCGGGGTTATCGTAACTCTGTGTCGGGGTTATAGTGACTCTGTGTCGGGGTTATCGTGACTCTGTGTCGGGGTTATAGTGACTCTGTGTCGGGGTTATAGTGACTCTGGGTCGGCGTTATAGTGACTCTGTGTCGGGGTTACAGAGACTCTGTGTCGGGGTGATAGTGAGTCTGTGTCGGGGTTATAGTGACTCTGTGTTGGGGTCATAGTGACTCTGTGTCGGGGTTATAGTGAGTCTGTGTCGGGGTTACAGTGATTCTGTGTCGGGGTGATAGTGACTCTGTGTCGGGGTTATAGTGACTCTGTGTCGGGGTTAGAGTGACTCTGTGTTGGGGTTAGAGTGACTCTGTGTCGGGGTTACAGTGACTCTGTGTCGGGGTTATAGTGACTCTGTGTCGGGGTTATAGTGACTCTGTGTCGGGGTTATCGAGACTCTGTGTCGGGGTTATCGTGACTCTGTGTCGGGGTTATAGTGACTCTGTGTCGGGGTTATAGTGACTCTGTGTCGGGGTTATAGTGACTCTGTGTCGGGGTTATCGTGACTCTGTGTCGGGGTTATAGTGACTCTGTGTCGGGGTTATAGTGACTCTGTGTCGGGGTTATAGTGACTCTGTGTCGGGGTTATCGAGACTCTGTGTCGGGGTTATAGTGACTCTGTGTCGGGGTTATAGTGACTCTGGGTCGGGGTTCTCGTGATTCTGTGTCGCAGTTAGAGTGAGTCTGTGTCGGGGTTATCGAGACTCTGTGTCGGGGTTATAGTGACTCTGTGTCGGGGTTATAGTGACTCTGTGTCGGGGTTATCGTGACTCTGTGTCGGGGTTATCGTGACTCTGTGTCGGGGTTATAGTGACTCTGGGTCGGGGTTCTCGTGATTCTGTGTCGCAGTTAGAGTGAGTCTGTGTCGGGGTTATGGTGAGTCTGTGTCGGGGTTATAGTGACTCTGTGTCGGGGTTATAGTGATTCTGTGTCGGGGTTATAGTGACTCTGTGTCGGGGTTAGAGTGACTCTGTGTCGGGGTTATAGTGACTCTGTGTCGGGGTTATAGTGACTCTGTGTCGGGGTTATAGTGACTCTGTGTCGGGGTTAGAGTGACTCTGTGTCGGGGTTATAGTGACTCTGTGTCGGGGTTATCGTGACTCTGGGTCGGGGTTATAGTGACTCTGTGTCGGGGTTATAGTGACTCTCGGTCGGGGTTATCGTGACTCTGGGTCGGGGTTATAGTGACTCTGTGTCGGGGTTATCGAGACTCTGTGTCGGGGTTATAGTGACTCTGTGTCGGGGTTATAGTGACTCTGTGTCGGGGTTATCGTGACTCTGTGTCGGGGTTATCGTGACTCTGTGTCGGGGTCATAGTGACTCTGGGTCGGGGTTCTCGTGATTCTGTGTCGCAGTTAGAGTGAGTCTGTGTCGGGGTTATGGTGAGTCTGTGTCGGGGTTATAGTGACTCTGTGTCGGGGTTATAGTGACTCTGTGTCGGGGTTATAGTGAGTCTGTGTCGGGGTTATAGTGAGTCTGTGTCGGGGTTATAGTGAGTCTGTGTCGGGGTTATAGTGACTCTGTGTCGGGGTTATGGTGACTCTGGGTCGGGGTTATGGTGAGTCTGTGTCGGGGTTAGAGTGACTCTGTGTCGGGGTTAGAGTGACTCTGTGTCGGGGTTATAGTGAGTCTGTGTCGGGGTTATAGTGAGTCTGTGTCGGGGTTATAGTGACTCTGTGTCGGGGTTATAGTGACTCTGGGTCGGGGTTATGGTGAGTCTGTGTCGGGGTTAGAGTGACTCTGTGTCGGGGTTAGAGTGACTCTGTGTCGGGGTTAGAGTGACTCTGTGTCGGGGTTAGAGTGACCCCGTGTCGGGGTTAGAGTGACTCTGTGTCGGGGTTAGAGTGACTCTGTGTCGGGGTTAGAGTGACTCTGGGTCGGGGTTATAGTGACTCTGTGTCGGGGTTATAGTGACTCTGTGTCGGTGTTATAGTGACTCTGTGTCGGGGTTATAGTGACTCTGTGTCGGGGTTATAGTGACTCTGGGTCGGGGTTATCGTGACTCTGTGTCGGGGTTATAGTGACTCTGTGTCGGGGATATAGTGACTCTGGGTCGGGGTTCTCGTGATTCTGTGTCGCGGTTAGTGTGAGTCTGTGTCGGGGTTATGGTGAGTCTGTGTCGGGGTTATGGTGAGTCTGTGTCGGGCTTATAGTGACTCTGGGTCGGGGTTATAGTGACTCTGTGTCGGGGTTATAGTGACTCTGGGTCGGGGGTATAGTGACTCTCTGTCGGGGTTAGAGTGACTCTCTGTCGGGGTTATAGTGACTCTGTGTCGGGGTTATAGTGACTCTGTGTCGGGGTTATAGTGACTCTGTGTCGGGGTTATAGTGCCTCTGTGTCGGGGTCATAGTGACTCTGTGTCGGGGTTATAGTGACTCTGTGTCGGGGTTACAGAGACTCTGTGTCGGGGTGATAGTGAGTCTGTGTCGGGGTTATAGTGACTCTGTGTTGGGGTCATAGTGACTCTGTGTCGGGGTTATAGTGAGTCTGTGTCGGGGTTACAGTGATTCTGTGTCGGGGTGATAGTGACTCTGTGTCGGGGTTATAGTGACTCTGTGTCGGGGTTAGAGTGACTCTGTGTCGGGGTTAGAGTGACTCTGTGTCGGGGTTACAGTGACTCTGTGTCGGGGTTATAGTGACTCTGTGTCGGGGTTATAGTGACTCTGTGTCGGGGTTATAGTGACTCTGTGTCGGGGTTATCGAGACTCTGTGTCGGGGTTATCGTGACTCTGTGTCGGGGTTATAGTGACTCTGTGTCGGGGTTATCGTGACTCTGTGTCGGGGTTATAGTGACTCTGTGTCGGGGTTATTGTGACTCTGTGTCGGGGTTATAGTGACTCTGTGTCGGGGTTACAGTGACTCTGTGTCGGGGTTATAGTGACTCTGTGTCGGGGTTATCGAGACTCTGTGTCGGGGTTATCGTGACTCTGTGTCGGGGTTATAGTGACTCTGTGTCGGGGTTATAGTGACTCTGGGTCGGGGTTATAGTGACTCTGTGTCGGGGTTATCGTGACTCTGTGTCGGGGTTATAGTGACTCTGTGTCGGGGTTATAGTGACTCTGTGTCGGGGTTATAGTGACTCTGTGTCGGGGTTATAGTGACTCTGTGTCGGGGTTATAGTGACTCTGTGTCGGGGTTATCGTGACTCTGTGTCGGGGTTATAGTGACTCTGGGTCGGGGTTCTCGTGATTCTGTGTCGCAGTTAGAGTGAGTCTGTGTCGGGGTTATCGAGACTCTGTGTCGGGGTTATAGTGACTCTGTGTCGGGGTTATAGTGACTCTGTGTCGGGGTTATAGTGACTCTGTGTCGGGGTTATCGTGACTCTGTGTCGGGGTTATCGTGACTTTGTGTCGGGGTTATAGTGACTCTGGGTCGGGGTTAGAGTGACTCTGTGTCGGGGTTATAGTGACTCTGTGTCGGGGTTATCGTGACTCTGTGTCGGGGTTATAGTGACTCTGTGTCGGGGTTATAGTGACTCTGGGTCGGGGTTCTCGTGATTCTGTGTCGCAGTTAGAGTGAGTCTGTGTCGGGGTTATGGTGAGTCTGTGTCGGGGTTATAGTGAGTCTGTGTCGGGGTTATAGTAATTCTGTGTCGGGGTTATAGTGACTCTGTTTCGGGGTTAGAGTGACTCTGTGTCGGGGTTATCGTGACTCTGGGTCGGGGTTATAGTGACTCTCGGTCGGGGTTATCGTGACTCTGGGTCGGGGTTATCGGGACTCTGTGTCGGGATTATAGTGACTCTGGGTCGGGGTTATAGTGACTCTGGGTCGGGGTTCTAGTGACTCTGGGTCGGGGTTATAGTGACTCTGGGTCGGGGTTATAGTGACTCTGGGTCAGGGTTATAGTGACTCTGGGTCGGGGTTATCGGGACTCTGTGTCGGGATTATAGTGACTCTGGGTCGGGGTTCTCGTGATTCTGTGTCGCGGTTAGTGTGTCTGTGTCGGGGTTATGGTGAGTCTGTGTCGGGGTTATGGTGAGTCTGTGTCGGGGTGATGGTGAGTCTGTGTCGGGGTTTTGGTGTGTCAGTGTCGGGGTTATAGTGACTCTGTGTCGGGGTTATAGTGACTCTGTGTCGGGGTTATAGTGAGTCTGTGTCGGGGTTATAGTGACTCTGTGTCGGGGTTATAGTCACTCTGGGTCGGGGTTATAGTGACTCTGGGACGGGGTTATAGTGACTCTGTGTCGGGGTTATAGTGACTCTGGGTCGGGGTTATAGTGACTCTGGGTCGGGGTTATAGTGACTCTGTGTCGGGGTTATAGTGACTCTGGGTCGGGGTTAGAGTGACTCTGTGTCGGGGTTATAGTGACTCTGGGTCAGGGTTATAGTGACTCTGTGTCGGTGTTGTAGCGACTCTGTGTCGGGGTTATAGTGACTCTGTGTCGGGGTTATAGTGACTCTGGGTCAGGGTTATAGTGACTCTGTGTCGGTGTTGTAGCGACTCTGTGTCGGGGTTATAGTGACTCTGTGTCGGGGTTATAGTGACTCTGGGTCAGGGTTATAGTGACTCTGTGTCGGGGTTATAGTGACTCTGGGTCAGGGTTATAGTGACTCTGTGTCGGGGTTATAGTGACTCTGTGTCGGGGTTATAGTGACTCTGTGTCGGGGTGATAGTGAGTCTGTGTCGGGGTTATAGTGACTCTGTGTTGGGGTCATAGTGACTCTGTGTCGGGGTTATAGTGAGTCTGTGTCGGGGTTACAGTGATTCTGTGTCGGGGTGATAGTGACTCTGTGTCGGGGTTATAGTGACTCTGTGTCGGGGTTAGAGTGACTCTGTGTCGGGGTTAGAGTGACTCTGTGTCGGGGTTACAGTGACTCTGTGTCGGGGTTATAGTGACTCTGTGTCGGGGTTATAGTGACTCTGTGTCGGGGTTATCGAGACTCTGTGTCGGGGTTATCGTGACTCTGTGTCGGGGTTATAGTGACTCTGTGTCGGGGTTATCGTGACTCTGTGTCGGGGTTATAGTGACTCTGTGTCGGGGTTATCGTGACTCTGTGTCGGGGTTATCGAGACTCTGTGTCGGGGTTATCATGACTCTGTGTCGGGGTTATAGTGACTCTGTGTCGGGGTTATAGTGACTCTGTGTCGGGGTTATCGTGACTCTGTGTCGGGGTTATAGTGACTCTGTGTCGGGGTTATAGTGACTCTGTGTCGGGGTTATCGAGACTCTGTGTCGGGGTTATCGTGACTCTGTGTCGGGGTTATAGTGACTCTGTGTCGGGGTTATAGTGACTCTGTGTCGGGGTTATAGTGACTCTGTGTCGGGGTTATCGTGACTCTGTGTCGGGGTTATAGTGACTCTGTGTCGGGGTTATAGTGACTCTGTGTCGGGGTTATAGTGACTCTGTGTCGGGGTTATCGAGACTCTGTGTCGGGGTTATAGTGACTCTGTGTCGGGGTTAGAGTGACTCTGGGTCGGGGTTCTCGTGATTCTGTGTCGCAGTTAGAGTGAGTCTGTGTCGGGGTTATCGAGACTCTGTGTCGGGGTTATAGTGACTCTGTGTCGGGGTTATAGTGACTCTGTGTCGGGGTTATAGTGACTCTGGGTCAGGGTTATAGTGACTCTGTGTCGGGGTTATAGTGACTCTGGGTCAGGGTTATAGTGACTCTGTGTCGGGGTTATAGTGACTCTGTGTCGGGGTTATAGTGACTCTGTGTCGGGGTGATAGTGAGTCTGTGTCGGGGTTATAGTGACTCTGTGTTGGGGTCATAGTGACTCTGTGTCGGGGTTATAGTGAGTCTGTGTCGGGGTTACAGTGATTCTGTGTCGGGGTGATAGTGACTCTGTGTCGGGGTTATAGTGACTCTGTGTCGGGGTTAGAGTGACTCTGTGTCGGGGTTAGAGTGACTCTGTGTCGGGGTTACAGTGACTCTGTGTCGGGGTTATAGTGACTCTGTGTCGGGGTTATAGTGACTCTGTGTCGGGGTTATCGAGACTCTGTGTCGGGGTTATCGTGACTCTGTGTCGGGGTTATAGTGACTCTGTGTCGGGGTTATCGTGACTCTGTGTCGGGGTTATAGTGACTCTGTGTCGGGGTTATCGTGACTCTGTGTCGGGGTTATCGAGACTCTGTGTCGGGGTTATCATGACTCTGTGTCGGGGTTATAGTGACTCTGTGTCGGGGTTATAGTGACTCTGTGTCGGGGTTATCGTGACTCTGTGTCGGGGTTATAGTGACTCTGTGTCGGGGTTATAGTGACTCTGTGTCGGGGTTATCGAGACTCTGTGTCGGGGTTATCGTGACTCTGTGTCGGGGTTATAGTGACTCTGTGTCGGGGTTATAGTGACTCTGTGTCGGGGTTATAGTGACTCTGTGTCGGGGTTATCGTGACTCTGTGTCGGGGTTATAGTGACTCTGTGTCGGGGTTATAGTGACTCTGTGTCGGGGTTATAGTGACTCTGTGTCGGGGTTATCGAGACTCTGTGTCGGGGTTATAGTGACTCTGTGTCGGGGTTATAGTGACTCTGGGTCGGGGTTCTCGTGATTCTGTGTCGCAGTTAGAGTGAGTCTGTGTCGGGGTTATCGAGACTCTGTGTCGGGGTTATAGTGACTCTGTGTCGGGGTTATAGTGACTCTGTGTCGGGGTTATCGTGACTCTGTGTCGGGGTTATCGTGACTCTGTGTCGGGGTTATAGTGACTCTGGGTCGGGGTTCTCGTGATTCTGTGTCGCAGTTAGAGTGAGTCCGTGTCGGGGTTATGGTGAGTCTGTGTCGGGGTTATAGTGACTCTGTGTCGGGGTTATAGTGATTCTGTGTCGGGGTTATAGTGACTCTGTGTCGGGGTTAGAGTGACTCTGTGTCGGGGTTATAGTGACTCTGTGTCGGGGTTATAGTGACTCTGTGTCGGGGTTATAGTGACTCTGTGTCGGGGTTAGAGTGACTCTGTGTCGGGGTTATAGTGACTCTGTGTCGGGGTTATCGTGACTCTGGGTCGGGGTTATAGTGACTCTGTGTCGGGGTTATAGTGACTCTCGGTCGGGGTTATCGTGACTCTGGGTCGGGGTTATAGTGACTCTGTGTCGGGGTTATCGAGACTCTGTGTCGGGGTTATAGTGACTCTGTGTCGGGGTTATAGTGACTCTGTGTCGGGGTTATCGTGACTCTGTGTCGGGGTTATCGTGACTCTGTGTCGGGGTTATAGTGACTCTGGGTCGGGGTTCTCGTGATTCTGTGTCGCAGTTAGAGTGAGTCTGTGTCGGGGTTATGGTGAGTCTGTGTCGGGGTTATAGTGACTCTGTGTCGGGGTTATAGTGACTCTGTGTCGGGGTTATAGTGAGTCTGTGTCGGGGTTATAGTGAGTCTGTGTCGGGGTTATAGTGAGTCTGTGTCGGGGTTATAGTGACTCTGTGTCGGGGTTATAGTGACTCTGGGTCGGGGTTATGGTGAGTCTGTGTCGGGGTTAGAGTGACTCTGTGTCGGGGTTAGAGTGACTCTGTGTCGGGGTTATAGTGAGTCTGTGTCGGGGTTATAGTGAGTCTGTGTCGGGGTTATAGTGACTCTGTGTCGGGGTTATAGTGACTCTGGGTCGGGGTTATGGTGAGTCTGTGTCGGGGTTAGAGTGACTCTGTGTCGGGGTTAGAGTGACTCTGTGTCGGGGTTAGAGTGACTCTGTGTCGGGGTTAGAGTGACCCCGTGTCGGGGTTAGAGTGACTCTGTGTCGGGGTTAGAGTGACTCTGTGTCGGGGTTAGAGTGACTCTGGGTCGGGGTTATAGTGACTCTGTGTCGGGGTTATAGTGACTCTGTGTCGGTGTTATAGTGACTCTGTGTCGGGGTTATAGTGACTCTGTGTCGGGGTTATAGTGACTCTGGGTCGGGGTTATCGTGACTCTGTGTCGGGGTTATAGTGACTCTGTGTCGGGGATATAGTGACTCTGGGTCGGGGTTCTCGTGATTCTGTGTCGCGGTTAGTGTGAGTCTGTGTCGGGGTTATGGTGAGTCTGTGTCGGGGTTATGGTGAGTCTGTGTCGGGCTTATAGTGACTCTGGGTCGGGGTTATAGTGACTCTGTGTCGGGGTTATAGTGACTCTGGGTCGGGGGTATAGTGACTCTCTGTCGGGGTTAGAGTGACTCTCTGTCGGGGTTATAGTGACTCTGTGTCGGGGTTATAGTGACTCTGTGTCGGGGTTATAGTGACTCTGTGTCGGGGTTATAGTGCCTCTGTGTCGGGGTCATAGTGACTCTGTGTCGGGGTTATAGTGACTCTGTGTTGGGGTCATAGTGACTCTGTGTCGGGGTTATAGTGAGTCTGTGTCGGGGTTACAGTGATTCTGTGTCGGGGTGATAGTGACTCTGTGTCGGGGTTATAGTGACTCTGTGTCGGGGTTAGAGTGACTCTGTGTCGGGGTTAGAGTGACTCTGTGTCGGGGTTACAGTGACTCTGTGTCGGGGTTATAGTGACTCTGTGTCGGGGTTATAGTGACTCTGTGTCGGGGTTATAGTGACTCTGTGTCGGGGTTATCGAGACTCTGTGTCGGGGTTATCGTGACTCTGTGTCGGGGTTATAGTGACTCTGTGTCGGGGTTATCGTGACTCTGTGTCGGGGTTATAGTGACTCTGTGTCGGGGTTATTGTGACTCTGTGTCGGGGTTATAGTGACTCTGTGTCGGGGTTATAGTGACTCTGTGTCGGGGTTATAGTGACTCTGTGTCGGGGTTATCGAGACTCTGTGTCGGGGTTATCGTGACTCTGTGTCGGGGTTATAGTGACTCTGTGTCGGGGTTATAGTGACTCTGGGTCGGGGTTATAGTGACTCTGTGTCGGGGTTATCGTGACTCTGTGTCGGGGTTATAGTGACTCTGTGTCGGGGTTATAGTGACTCTGTGTCGGGGTTATAGTGACTCTGTGTCGGGGTTATAGTGACTCTGTGTCGGGGTTATAGTGACTCTGTGTCGGGGTTATCGTGACTCTGTGTCGCGGTTATAGTGACTCTGGGTCGGGGTTCTCGTGATTCTGTGTCGCAGTTAGAGTGAGTCTGTGTCGGGGTTATCGAGACTCTGTGTCGGGGTTATAGTGACTCTGTGTCGGGGTTATAGTGACTCTGTGTCGGGGTTATCGTGACTCTGTGTCGGGGTTATCGTGACTCTGTGTCGGGGTTATAGTGACTCTGGGTCGGGGTTAGAGTGACTCTGTGTCGGGGTTATAGTGACTCTGTGTCGGGGTTATCGTGACTCTGTGTCGGGGTTATAGTGACTCTGTGTCGGGGTTATAGTGACTCTGGGTCGGGGTTCTCGTGATTCTGTGTCGCAGTTAGAGTGAGTCTGTGTCGGGGTTATGGTGAGTCTGTGTCGGGGTTATAGTGAGTCTGTGTCGGGGTTATCGTGACTCTGTTTCGGGGTTAGAGTGACTCTGTGTCGGGGTTATCGTGACTCTGGGTCGGGGTTATAGTGACTCTCGGTCGGGGTTATCGTGACTCTGGGTCGGGGTTATCGGGACTCTGTGTCGGGATTATAGTGACTCTGGGTCGGGGTTATAGTGACTCTGGGTCGGGGTTCTAGTGACTCTGGGTCGGGGTTATAGTGACTCTGGGTCGGGGTTATAGTGACTCTGGGTCGGGGTTATAGTGACTCTGGGTCGGGGTTATCGGGACTCTGTGTCGGGATTATAGTGACTCTGGGTCGGGGTTCTCGTGATTCTGTGTCGCGGTTAGTGTGTCTGTGTCGGGGTTATGGTGAGTCTGTGTCGGGGTTATGGTGAGTCTGTGTCGGGGTGATGGTGAGTCTGTGTCGGGGTGATGGTGAGTCTGTGTCGGGGTTTTGGTGTGTCTGTGTCGGGGTTATAGTGACTCTGTGTCGGGGTTATAGTGACTCTGTGTCGGGGTTATAGTGAGTCTGTGTCGGGGTTATAGTGACTCTGTGTCGGGGTTATAGTCACTCTGGGTCGGGGTTATAGTGACTCTGGGACGGGGTTATAGTGACTCTGTGTCGGGGTTATAGTGACTCTGGGTCGGGGTTATAGTGACTCTGGGTCGGGGTTATAGTGACTCTGTGTCGGGGTTATAGTGACTCTGGGTCGGGGTTAGAGTGACTCTGTGTCGGGGTTATAGTGACTCTGGGTCAGGGTTATAGTGACTCTGTGTCGGTGTTGTAGCGACTCTGTGTCGGGGTTATAGTGACTCTGTGTCGGGGTTATAGTGACTCTGGGTCAGGGTTATAGTGACTCTGTGTCGGTGTTGTAGCGACTCTGGGTCGGGGTTAGAGTGACTCTGTGTCGGGGTTATAGTGACTCTGTGTCGGGGTTATAGTGACTCTGTGTCGGGGTTATAGTG
Organism: Mustelus asterias; assembly: GCF_964213995.1. Classification (NCBI taxonomy): domain Eukaryota; kingdom Metazoa; phylum Chordata; class Chondrichthyes; order Carcharhiniformes; family Triakidae; genus Mustelus; species Mustelus asterias. The sequence goes on along the minus strand of NC_135803.1, from coordinate 129,871,031 downwards.
ACTCTGTGTCGGGGTTATAGTGACTCTGTGTCGGGGTTATAGTGACTCTGTGTCGGGGTTATAGTGACTCTGTGTCGGGGTTATAGTGACTCTGCGTCGGGGTTGTAGTGACTCTGCGTCGGGGTTGTAGTGACTCTGCGTCGGGGTTGTAGTGACTCTGTGTCGGGGTTATAGTGACTCTGTGTCGGGGTTATAGTGACTCTGTGTCGGGGTTATAGTGACTCTGTGTCGGGGTTATAGTGACTCTGTGTCGGGGTTATAGTGACTCTGTGTCGGGGTTATAGTGACTCTGTGTCGGGGTTTTAGTGACTGTGTCGGGGTTATAGTGACTCTGTGTCGGGGTTATAGTGACTCTGTGTCGCAGTTAGAGTGAGTCTGTGTCGGGGTTATGGTGAGTCTGTGTCGGGGTTATAGTGAGTCTGTGTCGGGGTTATAGTGATTCTGTGTCGGGGTTATAGTGACTCTGTTTCGGGGTTAGAGTGACTCTGTGTCGGGGTTATCGTGACTCTGGGTCGGGGTTATAGTGACTCTCGGTCGGGGTTATCGTGACTCTGGGTCGGGGTTATAGTGACTCTCGGTCGGGGTTATAGTGACTCTGGGTCGGGGTTATAGTGACTCTGTGTCGGGGTTCTCGTGATTCTGTGTCGCGGTTAGTGTGTCTGTGTCGGGGTTATGGTGAGTCTGTGTCGGGGTTATGGTGAGTCTGTGTCGGGGTGATGGTGAGTCTGTGTCGGGGTTTTGGTGAGTCTGTGTCGGGGTTATAGTGACTCTGTGTCGGGGTTATAGTGAGTCTGTGTCGGGGTTATAGTGACTCTGTGTCGGGGTTATAGTGACTCTGTGTCGGGGTGAGAGTGACTCTGTGTCGGGGTTATAGTCACTCTGTGTCGGGGTTATAGTGACTCTGTGTCGGGGTTATAGTGACTCTGTGTCGGGGTGAGAGTGACTCTGTGTCGGGGTTATAGTGACTCTGGGTCGGGGTTAGAGTGACTCTGTGTCGGGGTTATAGTGACTCTGGGTCGGGGTTATAGTGACTCTGGGTCGGGGTTATAGTGACTCTGTGTCGGGGTTAGAGTGACTCTGTGTCGGGGTTATAGCGACTCTGGGTCGGGGTTAGAGTGACTCTGTGTCGGGGTTATAGTGGCTCTGTGTCGGGGTTATAGTGACTCTGTGTCGGGGTTATAGTGACTCTGTGTCGGGGTTATAGTGACTCTGTGTCGGGGTTATAGTGACTCTGTGTCGGGGTTATAGTGACTCTATGTCGGGGTTATAGTGACTCTGTGTCGGGGTTATAGTGACTCTGTGTCGGGGTTATAGTGACTCTGTGTCGGGGTTATAGTGACTCTGTGTCGGGGTTATAGTGACTCTGTGTCGGGGTTATAGTGACTCTGTGTCGGGGTTATAGTGACTCTGTGTCGGGGTTTTAGTGACTGTGTCGGGGTTATAGTGACTCTGCGTCGGGGTTGTAGTGACTCTGTGTCGGGGTTATAGTGACTCTGTGTCGGGGTTATAGTTACTCTGTGTCGGGGTTATAGTGACTCTGTGTCAGGGTTATAGTGACTCTGTGTCGGGGTTATCGTGACTCTGTGTCGGGGTTATAGTGACTCTGTGTCGGGGTTATAGTGACTCTGTGTCGGGGTTATAGTGACTCTGGGTCGGGGTTATAGTGACTCTGTGTCGGGGTTATAGTGACTCTGTGTCGGGGTTATAGTGACTCTGTGTCGGGGTTATATTGACTCTGTGTCGGGGTTATCGTGACTCTGTGTCGGGGTTATAGTGACTGTGTCGGGGTTATAGTGACTCTGTGTCGGGGTTATAGTGACTCTGTGTCGGGGTTATAGTGACTCTGTGTCGGGGTTATAGTGACTCTGTGTCGGGGTTATCGTGACTCTGTGTCGGGGTTATAGTGACTCTGTGTCGGGGTTATAGTGACTCTGTGTCGGGGTTATAGTGACTCTGTGTCGGGGTTATAGTGACTCTGTGTCGGGGTTATAGTGACTCTGTGTCGGGGTTATAGTGACTCTGTGTCGGGGTTATAGTGACTCTGGGTCGGGGTTATAGTGACTCTGTGTCGGGGTAATAGTGACTCTGTGTCGGGGTTCTCGTGATTCTGTGTCGCAGTTAGAGTGAGTCTGTGTCGGGGTTATGGTGAGTCTGTGTCGGGGTTATAGTGAGTCTGTGTCGGGGTTATAGTGATTCTGTGTCGGGGTTATCGTGACACTGTGTCGGGGTTATAGTGACTCTCGGTCGGGGTTATCGTGACTCTGGGTTGGGGTTATCGTGACTCTGTGTCGGGGTTATAGAGACTCTGGGTCGGGGTTATAGTGACTCTGGGTCGGAGTTATAGTGACTCTGGGTCGGGGTTATCATGACTCTGTGTCGGGGTTATAGTGACTCTGTGTCGGGGTTATAGTGACTCTGGGTCGGGGTTATCATGACTCTGTGTCGGGGTTATAGTGACTCTGTGTCGGGGTTATAGTGACTCTGGGTCGGGGTTCTCGTGATTCTGTGTCGCGGTTTGTGTGAGTCTGTGTCGGGGTTATGGTGAGTCTGTGTCGGGGTGATGGTGACTCTGTGTCGGGGTTATAGTGACTCTGTGTCGGGGTTATAGTGACTCTGTGTCGGGGTTATAGTGACTCTGTGTCGGGGTTATAGTGACTCTGTGTCGGGGTTATAGTGACTCTGGGTCGGGGTTTTAGTGACTCTGGGTCGGGGTTATAGTGACTCTGTGTCGACGTTATATTGACTCTGTGTCGGGGTTATAGTGACTCTGGGTTATAGTGATTCTGTGTCGGGGTTATCGTGACTCTGTGTCGGGGTTATAGTGACTCTGGGTCAGGGTTATAGTGACTCTGTGTCGGGGTTGTAGCGACTCTGGGTCGGGGTTATTGTGACTCTGTGTCGGGGTTATAGTGACTCTGGGTCAGGGTTATAGTGACTCTGTGTCGGGGTTGTAGCGACTCTGGGTCGGGGTTATTGTGACTCTGTGTCGGGGTTGTAGCGACTCTGGGTCGGGGTTATTGTGACTCTGTGTCGGGGTTATAGTGACTCTGGGTCGGGGTTATAGTGACTCTGTGTCGGGGTTATAGTGACTCTGTGTCGGGGTTATCGTGACTCTGCGTCGGGGTTATCGTGACTCTGTGTCGGGGTTATAGTGACTCTGTGTCGGGGTTATAGTGACTCTGGGTCGGGGTTATAGTGACTCTGTGTCGGGGTTATAGTGACTCTGGGTCGGGGTTATAGTGACTCTGTGTCGGGGTTATAGTGACTCTGTGTCGGGGTTATCGTGACTCTGTGTCGGGGTTATCGTGACTCTGTGTCGGGGTTATAGTGACTCTGTGTCGGGGTTATCGTGACTCTGTGTCGGGGTTATAGTGAGTCTGTGTCGGGGTTATAGTGACTCTGTGTCGGGGTTATAGTGACTGTGTCGGGGTTATCGTGACTCTGTGTCGGGGTTATAGTGAGTCTGTGTCGGGGTTATAGTGACTGTGTCGGGGTTATAGTGACTCTGTGTCGGGGTTATAGTGAGTCTGTGTCGGGGTTATAGTGACTCTGTGTCGGTGTTATAGTGAGTCTGTGTCGGGGTTATAGTGACTCTGTGTCGGGGTTATAGTGACTCTGTGTCGGGGTTATAGTGACTCTGTGTCGGGGTTATCGTGACTCTGTGTCGGGGTTATAGTGACTCTGTGTCGGGGTTATAGTGAGTCTGTGTCGGGGTTATAGTGAGTCTGTGTCGGGGTTATAGTGACTCTGTGTCGGGGTTATAGTGAGTCTGTGTCGGGGTTATAGTGAGTCTGTGTCGGGGTTATAGTGACTCTGTGTCGGGGTTATAGTGACTCTGTGTCGGGGTTATAGTGACTCTGGGTCGGGGTTATAGTGACTGTGTGTCGGTGTTATAGTGAGTCTGTGTCGGGGTTATCGTGACTCTGTGTCGGGGTTATAGTGACTCTGTGTCGGGGTTATAGTGACTCTGTGTCGGGGTTATCGTGACTCTGTGTCGGGGTTATAGTGACTCTGTGTCGGGGTTATCGTGACTCTGTGTCGGGGTTATAGTGACTCTGTGTCGGGGTTATAGTGACTCTGTGTCGGGGATATAGTGACTCTGTGTCGGGGCTATAGTGACTCTGTGTCGGGGTTATTGTGAGTCTGTGTCGGGGTTATAGCGACTCTGTGTCGGGGTTATAGTGACTCTGTGTCGGGGTTATAGTGACTCTGTGTCGGGGTTATAGTGACTCTGTGTCGGGGTTATAGTGACTCTGTGTCGGGGTTATAGTGAGTCTGTGTCGGGGTTATAGTGACTCTATGTCGGGGTTATTGTGAGTCTGTGTCGGGGTTATAGCGACTCTGTGTCGGGGTTATAGTGACTCTGTGTCGGGGTTATAGTGACTCTGTGTCGGGGTTATCGTGACTCTGTGTCGGGGTTATAGTGACTCTGTGTCGGGGTTATAGTGACTCTGTGTCGGGGTTATAGTGACTCTGTGTCGGGGTTATAGTGACTCTGTGTCGGGGTTATAGTGACTCTATGTCGGGGTTATTGTGACTCTGTGTCGGGGTTATAGTGACTCTATGTCGGGGTTATTGTGACTCTGTGTCGGGGTTATAGTGACTCTGTGTCGGGGTTATCGTGACTCTGTGTCGGGGTTATAGTGACTCTGTGTCGGGGTTATAGTGACTCTGTGTCGGGGTTATAGTGACTCTGTCTCGGGGTTATAGTGACTCTGTGTCGGGGTTATAGTGACTCTGTGTCGGGGTTATAGTGAGTCTGTGTCGGGGTTATAGTGACTCTGTGTCGGGGTTATAGTGAGTCTGTGTCGGGGTTACAGTGATTCTCTGTCGGGGTGATAGTGAGTCTGTGTCGGGGTTACAGTGACTCTGTGTCGGGGTGATAGTGAGTCTGTGTCGGGGTTACAGTGATTCTGTGTCGGGGTTACAGTGACTCTGTGTCGGGGTTATGGTGAGTCTGTGTCGGGGTTACAGTGACACTGTGTCGGGGTGATAGTGAGTCTGTGTCGGGGTTACAGTGATTCTGTGTCGGGGTTACAGTGACTCTGTGTCGGGGTTCTCGTGATTCTGTGTCGCAGTTAGAGTGAGTCTGTGTCGGGATTATGGTGAGTCTGTGTCGGGGTTATCGTGACACTGGGTCGGAGTTATAGTGACTCTCTGTCGGGGTTATAGTGACTGTGTCGGGGTTATAGTGACTCTGTGTCGGGGTTATAGTGACTCTGTGTCGGGGTAATACTGACTCTGTGTCGGGGTTATAGTGACTCTGTGTCGGGGTTATCGTGACTCTGTGTCGGGGTTATAGTGACTCTGTGTCGGGGTTATAGTGAGTCTGTGTCGGGGTTATAGTGAGTCTGTGTCGGGGTTATAGTGACTCTGTGTCGGGGTTATAGTGAGTCTGTGTCGGGGTTATAGTGAGTCTGTGTCGGGGTTATAGTGACTCTGTGTCGGGGTTATAGTGACTCTGTGTCGGTGTTATAGTGAGTCTGTGTCGGGGTTATAGTGACTCTGTGTCGGGGTTATAGTGACTCTGTGTCGGGGTTATAGTGACTCTGTGTCGGGGTTATCGTGACTCTGTGTCGGGGTTATAGTGACTCTGTGTCGGGGTTATAGTGAGTCTGTGTCGGGGTTATAGTGAGTCTGTGTCGGGGTTATAGTGACTCTGTGTCGGGGTTATAGTGAGTCTGTGTCGGGGTTATAGTGAGTCTGTGTCGGGGTTATAGTGACTCTGTGTCGGGGTTATAGTGACTCTGTGTCGGGGTTATAGTGACTCTGGGTCGGGGTTATAGTGACTGTGTGTCGGTGTTATAGTGAGTCTGTGTCGGGGTTATCGTGACTCTGTGTCGGGGTTATAGTGACTCTGTGTCGGGGTTATAGTGACTCTGTGTCGGGGTTATCGTGACTCTGTGTCGGGGTTATAGTGACTCTGTGTCGGGGTTATCGTGACTCTGTGTCGGGGTTATAGTGACTCTGTGTCGGGGTTATAGTGACTCTGTGTCGGGGATATAGTGACTCTGTGTCGGGGCTATAGTGACTCTGTGTCGGGGTTATTGTGAGTCTGTGTCGGGGTTATAGCGACTCTGTGTCGGGGTTATAGTGACTCTGTGTCGGGGTTATAGTGACTCTGTGTCGGGGTTATAGTGACTCTGTGTCGGGGTTATAGTGACTCTGTGTCGGGGTTATAGTGAGTCTGTGTCGGGGTTATAGTGACTCTATGTCGGGGTTATTGTGAGTCTGTGTCGGGGTTATAGCGACTCTGTGTCGGGGTTATAGTGACTCTGTGTCGGGGTTATAGTGACTCTGTGTCGGGGTTATCGTGACTCTGTGTCGGGGTTATAGTGACTCTGTGTCGGGGTTATAGTGACTCTGTGTCGGGGTTATAGTGACTCTGTGTCGGGGTTATAGTGACTCTGTGTCGGGGTTATAGTGACTCTATGTCGGGGTTATTGTGACTCTGTGTCGGGGTTATAGTGACTCTATGTCGGGGTTATTGTGACTCTGTGTCGGGGTTATAGTGACTCTGTGTCGGGGTTATCGTGACTCTGTGTCGGGGTTATAGTGACTCTGTGTCGGGGTTATAGTGACTCTGTGTCGGGGTTATAGTGACTCTGTCTCGGGGTTATAGTGACTCTGTGTCGGGGTTATAGTGACTCTGTGTCGGGGTTATAGTGAGTCTGTGTCGGGGTTATAGTGACTCTGTGTCGGGGTTATAGTGAGTCTGTGTCGGGGTTACAGTGATTCTCTGTCGGGGTGATAGTGAGTCTGTGTCGGGGTTACAGTGACTCTGTGTCGGGGTGATAGTGAGTCTGTGTCGGGGTTACAGTGATTCTGTGTCGGGGTTACAGTGACTCTGTGTCGGGGTTATGGTGAGTCTGTGTCGGGGTTACAGTGACACTGTGTCGGGGTGATAGTGAGTCTGTGTCGGGGTTACAGTGATTCTGTGTCGGGGTTACAGTGACTCTGTGTCGGGGTTCTCGTGATTCTGTGTCGCAGTTAGAGTGAGTCTGTGTCGGGATTATGGTGAGTCTGTGTCGGGGTTATCGTGACACTGGGTCGGAGTTATAGTGACTCTCTGTCGGGGTTATAGTGACTGTGTCGGGGTTATAGTGACTCTGTGTCGGGGTTATAGTGACTCTGTGTCGGGGTAATACTGACTCTGTGTCGGGGTTATAGTGACTCTGTGTCGGGGTTATAGTGACTCTGGGTCGGGGTTATAGTGACTCTCTGTCGGGGATATAGTGAATCTCTGTCGGGGTTATAGTGACTCTGTGTCGGGGTTATAGTGACTCTGGGTCGGGGTTATAGTGACTCTGTGTCGGGGTTAGAGTGACTCTGTGTCGGGGTTATAGTGACTCTGTGTCGGGGTTATAGTGACTCTGTGTCGGGGTTATAGTGACTCTGTGTCGGGGTTATCGTGACTCTGTGTCGGCGTTATACTGACTCTGTGTCGGGGTTATAGTGACTCTGTGTCGGGGTTATAGTGACTCTGTGTCGGGGTTAGAGTGACTCTGTGTCAGGGTTATAGTGACTCAGTGTCGGGGTTATAGTGACTCTGTGTCGGGGTTATAGTGAGTCTGTGTCGGGGTTATAGTGACTCTGTGTCGGGGTTATAGTGACTCTGTGTCGGGGTTATAGTGACTCTGTGTCGGGGTTATAGTCACTCTCTGTCGGGGTTATACTGACTCTGTGTCGGTGTTATAGTGACTCTGTGTCGGTGTTATAGTGACTCTGTGTCGGTGTTATAGTGACTCTGTGTCGGTGTTATAGTGACTCTGGGTCGGGGTTATAGTGACTCTGGGTCGGGGTTATAGTGACTCTGTGTCGGGGTTATAGTGACTCTGTGTCGGGGTTATAGTGACTCTCTGTCGGGGTTATAGTGACTCTCTGTCGGGGTTATAGTGACTCTGTGTCGGGGTTAGAGTGACTCTGTGTCGGGGTTATAGTGACTCTGTGTCGGGGTTATAGTGACTCTGTGTCGGGGTTATAGTGACTCTGTGTCGGGGTTATAGTGACTCTGTGTCGGGGTTATAGTGACTCTGTGTCGGGGTTATAGTGACTCTGTGTCGGGGTTATAGTGACTCTGTGTCGGGGTTAGAGTGACTCTGTGTCGGGGTTATAGTGACTCTCTGTCGGGGTTATAGTGACTCTGTGTCGGGGTTATAGTGACTCTGTGTCGGGGTTAGAGTGACTCTGTGTCGGGGTTATAGTGACTCTGTGTCAGGGTTATAGTGACTCTGTGTCGGGGTTATAGTGACTCTGTGTCGGGGTTAGAGTGACTCTGTGTCGGGGTAATAGTGACTCTGTCTCAGGGTTATTGTGACTCTGTGTCGGGGTTATAGTGACTCTGTGTCGGGGTTACAGTGACTCTGTGTCGGGGTTACAGTGACTCTGTGTCGGGGTTATCGTGACTCTGTGTCGGGGTTATAGTGACTCTGTGTCGGGGTTCTCGTGATTCTGTGTCGCAGTTAGAGTGAGTCTGTGTCGGGGTTATGGTGAGTCTGTGTCGGGGTTATAGTGACTCTGTGTCGACGTTATATTGACTCTGTGTCGGGGTTATAGTGACTCTGTGTCGGGGTTATAGTGACTCTGGGTTATAGTGATTCTGTGTCGGGGTTATAGTGACTCTGTGTCGGGGTTATAGTGACTCTGGGTCAGGGTTATAGTGACTCTGTTGTCGGGGTTATAGTGACTCTGTGTCGGGGTTGTAGCGACTCTGGGTCGGGGTTATTGTGACTCTGTGTCGGGGTTGTAGCGACTCTGGGTCGGGTTTATTGTGACTCTGTGTCGGGGTTATAGTGACTCTGGGTCGGGGTTATAGTGACTCTGTGTCGGGGTTATAGTGACTCTGTGTCGGGGTTATCGTGACTCTGCGTCGGGGTTATCGTGACTCTGTGTCGGGGTTATCGTGACTCTGTGTCGGGGTTATAGTGACTCTGTGTCGGGGTTATAGTGACTCTGTGTCGGGGTTATAGTGACTGTGTCGGGGTTATCGTGACTCTGTGTCGGGGTTATAGCGACTCTGTGTCGGGGTTATAGTGACTCTGTGTCGGGGTTATAGTGAGTCTGTGTCGGGGTTATAGTGACTCTGTGTCGGGGTTATAGTGACTCTGTGTCGGGGTTATCGTGACTCTGTGTCGGGGTTATAGTGACTCTGTGTCGGGGTTATAGTGACTCTGTGTCGGGGTTATAGTGACTCTGTGTCGGGGTTATCGTGACTCTGTGTCGGGGTTATAGCGACTCTGGGTCGGGGTTATAGTGACTCTGTGTCGGGGTTATAGTGACTCTGTGTCGGGGTTATAGTGACTCTGTGTCTGGGTTATAGTGACTCTGGGTCGGGGTTATAGTGACTCTCTGTCGGGGATATAGTGACTCTGTGTCGGGGTTATAGTGACTCTGTGTCGGGGTTATAGTGACTCTGTGTCGGGGTTATAGTGACTCTGTGTCGGGGTTATAGTGACTCTGTCTCGGGGTTATAGTGACTCTGTGTCGGGGTTCTAGTGACTCTGTGTCGGGGTTATAGTGAGTCTGTGTCGGGGTTATAGTGACTCTGTGTCGGGGTTATAGTGAGTCTGTGTCGGGGTTACAGTGATTCTCTGTCGGGGTGATAGTGAGTCTGTGTCGGGGTTACAGTGACTCTGTGTCGGGGTTACAGTGACACTGTGTCGGGGTGATAGTGAGTCTGTGTCGGGGTTACAGTGATTCTGTGTCGGGGTTATAGTGACTCTGTGTCGGGGTTCTCGTGATTCTGTGTCGCAGTTAGAGTGAGTCTGTGTCGGGGTTATGGTGAGTCTGTGTCGGGGTTATCGTGACACTGGGTCGGAGTTATCGTGACTCTGTGTCGGGGTTATAGTGACTCTCTGTCGGGGTTATAGTGACTGTGTCGGGGTTATAGTGACTCTGTGTCGGGGTTATAGTGACTCTGTGTCGGGGTTATAGTGACTCTGTGTCGGGGTAATACTGACTCTGTGTCGGGGTTATAGTGACTCTGTGTCGGGGTTATAGTGACTCTGGGTCGGGGTTATAGTGACTCTCTGTCGGGGATATAGTGACTCTCTGTCGGGGTTATAGTGAATCTCTGTCGGGGTTATAGTGACTCTGTGTCGGGGTTATAGTGACTCTGTGTCGGGGTTAGAGTGACTCTGTGTCGGGGTTATAGTGACTCTGTGTCGGGGTTATAGTGACTCTGTGTCGGGGTTATAGTGACTCTGTGTCGGGGTTAGAGTGACTCTGTGTCGGGGTTAGAGTGACTCTGGGTCGGGGTTATAGTGACTCTGTGTCGGGGTTATAGTGACTCTGTGTCGGGGTTATAGTGACTCTGTGTCGGGGTTATAGTGACTCTGTGTCGGGGTTATAGTGACTCTGTGTCGGGGTTATAGTGACTCTGGGTCGGGGTTATCGTGACTCTGTGTCGGGGTTATAGTGAGTCTGTGTCGGGGTTACAGTGATTCTGTGTCGGGGTGATAGTGACTCTGTGTCGGGGTTATAGTGACTCTGTGTCGGGGTTAGAGTGACTCTGTGTCGGGGTTAGAGTGACTCTGTGTCGGGGTTACAGTGACTCTGTGTCGGGGTTATAGTGACTCTGTGTCGGTGTTATAGTGACTCTGTGTCGGGGTTATCGAGACTCTGTGTCGGGGTTATCGTGACTCTGTGTCGGGGTTATAGTGACTCTGTGTCGGGGTTATCGTAACTCTGTGTCGGGGTTATAGTGACTCTGTGTCGGGGTTATCGTGACTCTGTGTCGGGGTTATAGTGACTCTGTGTCGGGGTTATAGTGACTCTGGGTCGGCGTTATAGTGACTCTGTGTCGGGGTTACAGAGACTCTGTGTCGGGGTGATAGTGAGTCTGTGTCGGGGTTATAGTGACTCTGTGTTGGGGTCATAGTGACTCTGTGTCGGGGTTATAGTGAGTCTGTGTCGGGGTTACAGTGATTCTGTGTCGGGGTGATAGTGACTCTGTGTCGGGGTTATAGTGACTCTGTGTCGGGGTTAGAGTGACTCTGTGTCGGGGTTAGAGTGACTCTGTGTCGGGGTTACAGTGACTCTGTGTCGGGGTTATAGTGACTCTGTGTCGGGGTTATAGTGACTCTGTGTCGGGGTTATCGAGACTCTGTGTCGGGGTTATCGTGACTCTGTGTCGGGGTTATAGTGACTCTGTGTCGGGGTTATAGTGACTCTGTGTCGGGGTTATAGTGACTCTGTGTCGGGGTTATCGTGACTCTGTGTCGGGGTTATAGTGACTCTGTGTCGGGGTTATAGTGACTCTGTGTCGGGGTTATAGTGACTCTGTGTCGGGGTTATCGAGACTCTGTGTCGGGGTTATAGTGACTCTGTGTCGGGGTTATAGTGACTCTGGGTCGGGGTTCTCGTGATTCTGTGTCGCAGTTAGAGTGAGTCTGTGTCGGGGTTATCGAGACTCTGTGTCGGGGTTATAGTGACTCTGTGTCGGGGTTATAGTGACTCTGTGTCGGGGTTATCGTGACTCTGTGTCGGGGTTATCGTGATTCTGTGTCGGGGTTATAGTGACTCTGGGTCGGGGTTCTCGTGATTCTGTGTCGCAGTTAGAGTGAGTCTGTGTCGGGGTTATGGTGAGTCTGTGTCGGGGTTATAGTGACTCTGTGTCGGGGTTATAGTGATTCTGTGTCGGGGTTATAGTGACTCTGTGTCGGGGTTAGAGTGACTCTGTGTCGGGGTTATAGTGACTCTGTGTCGGGGTTATAGTGACTCTGTGTCGGGGTTATAGTGACTCTGTGTCGGGGTTAGAGTGACTCTGTGTCGGGGTTATAGTGACTCTGTGTCGGGGTTATCGTGACTCTGGGTCGGGGTTATAGTGACTCTGTGTCGGGGTTATAGTGACTCTCGGTCGGGGTTATCGTGACTCTGGGTCGGGGTTATAGTGACTCTGTGTCGGGGTTATCGAGACTCTGTGTCGGGGTTATAGTGACTCTGTGTCGGGGTTATAGTGACTCTGTGTCGGGGTTATCGTGACTCTGTGTCGGGGTTATCGTGACTCTGTGTCGGGGTTATAGTGACTCTGGGTCGGGTTTCTCGTGATTCTGTGTCGCAGTTAGAGTGAGTCTGTGTCGGGGTTATGGTGAGTCTGTGTCGGGGTTATAGTGACTCTGTGTCGGGGTTATAGTGACTCTGTGTCGGGGTTATAGTGAGTCTGTGTCGGGGTTATAGTGAGTCTGTGTCGGGGTTATAGTGAGTCTGTGTCGGGGTTATAGTGACTCTGTGTCGGGGTTATGGTGACTCTGGGTCGGGGTTATGGTGAGTCTGTGTCGGGGTTAGAGTGACTCTGTGTCGGGGTTAGAGTGACTCTGTGTCGGGGTTATAGTGAGTCTGTGTCGGGGTTATAGTGAGTCTGTGTCGGGGTTATAGTGACTCTGTGTCGGGGTTATAGTGACTCTGGGTCGGGGTTATGGTGAGTCTGTGTCGGGGTTAGAGTGACTCTGTGTCGGGGTTAGAGTGACTCTGTGTCGGGGTTAGAGTGACTCTGTGTCGGGGTTAGAGTGACCCCGTGTCGGGGTTAGAGTGACTCTGTGTCGGGGTTAGAGTGACTCTGTGTCGGGGTTAGAGTGACTCTGGGTCGGGGTTATAGTGACTCTGTGTCGGGGTTATAGTGACTCTGTGTCGGTGTTATAGTGACTCTGTGTCGGGGTTATAGTGACTCTGTGTCGGGGTTATAGTGACTCTGGGTCGGGGTTATCGTGACTCTGTGTCGGGGTTATAGTGACTCTGTGTCGGGGATATAGTGACTCTGGGTCGGGGTTCTCGTGATTCTGTGTCGCGGTTAGTGTGAGTCTGTGTCGGGGTTATGGTGAGTCTGTGTCGGGGTTATGGTGAGTCTGTGTCGGGCTTATAGTGACTCTGGGTCGGGGTTATAGTGACTCTGTGTCGGGGTTATAGTGACTCTGGGTCGGGGGTATAGTGACTCTCTGTCGGGGTTAGAGTGACTCTCTGTTGGGGTTATAGTGACTCTGTGTCGGGGTTATAGTGACTCTGTGTCGGGGTTATAGTGACTCTGTGTCGGGGTTATAGTGCCTCTGTGTCGGGGTCATAGTGACTCTGTGTCGGGGTTATAGTGACTCTGTGTCGGGGTTACAGAGACTCTGTGTCGGGGTGATAGTGAGTCTGTGTCGGGGTTATAGTGACTCTGTGTTGGGGTCATAGTGACTCTGTGTCGGGGTTATAGTGAGTCTGTGTCGGGGTTACAGTGATTCTGTGTCGGGGTGATAGTGACTCTGTGTCGGGGTTATAGTGACTCTGTGTCGGGGTTAGAGTGACTCTGTGTCGGGGTTAGAGTGACTCTGTGTCGGGGTTACAGTGACTCTGTGTCGGGGTTATAGTGACTCTGTGTCGGGGTTATAGTGACTCTGTGTCGGGGTTATAGTGACTCTGTGTCGGGGTTATCGAGACTCTGTGTCGGGGTTATCGTGACTCTGTGTCGGGGTTATAGTGACTCTGTGTCGGGGTTATCGTGACTCTGTGTCGGGGTTATAGTGACTCTGTGTCGGGGTTATTGTGACTCTGTGTCGGGGTTATAGTGACTCTGTGTCGGGGTTATAGTGACTCTGTGTCGGGGTTATAGTGACTCTGTGTCGGGGTTATCGAGACTCTGTGTCGGGGTTATCGTGACTCTGTGTCGGGGTTATAGTGACTCTGTGTCGGGGTTATAGTGACTCTGGGTCGGGGTTATAGTGACTCTGTGTCGGGGTTATCGTGACTCTGTGTCGGGGTTATAGTGACTCTGTGTCGGGGTTATAGTGACTCTGTGTCGGGGTTATAGTGACTCTGTGTCGGGGTTATAGTGACTCTGTGTCGGGGTTATAGTGACTCTGTGTCGGGGTTATAGTGACTCTGTGTCGGGGTTATAGTGACTCTGTGTCGGGGTTATAGTGACTCTGTGTCGGGGTTATCGTGACTCTGTGTCGGGGTTATAGTGACTCTGGGTCGGGGTTCTCGTGATTCTGTGTCGCAGTTAGAGTGAGTCTGTGTCGGGGTTATCGAGACTCTGTGTCGGGGTTATAGTGACTCTGTGTCGGGGTTATAGTGACTCTGTGTCGGGGTTATCGTGACTCTGTGTCGGGGTTATCGTGACTTTGTGTCGGGGTTATAGTGACTCTGGGTCGGGGTTAGAGTGACTCTGTGTCGGGGTTATAGTGACTCTGTGTCGGGGTTATCGTGACTCTGTGTCGGGGTTATAGTGACTCTGTGTCGGGGTTATAGTGACTCTGGGTCGGGGTTCTCGTGATTCTGTGTCGCAGTTAGAGTGAGTCTGTGTCGGGGTTATGGTGAGTCTGTGTCGGGGTTATCGTGACACTGGGTCGGAGTTATAGTGACTCTGGGTCGGGGTTCTCGTGATTCTGTGTCGCAGTTAGAGTGAGTCTGTGTCGGGGTTATAGTGAGTCTGTGTCGGGGTTATAGTAATTCTGTGTCGGGGTTATAGTGACTCTGTTTCGGGGTTAGAGTGACTCTGTGTCGGGGTTATCGTGACTCTGGGTCGGGGTTATAGTGACTCTCGGTCGGGGTTATCGTGACTCTGGGTCGGGGTTATCGGGACTCTGTGTCGGGATTATAGTGACTCTGGGTCGGGGTTATAGTGACTCTGGGTCGGGGTTATAGTGACTCTGGGTCGGGGTTATAGTGACTCTGGGTCGGGGTTATAGTGACTCTGGGTCAGGGTTATAGTGACTCTGGGTCGGGGTTATCGTGATTCTGTGTCGCGGTTAGTGTGTCTGTGTCGGGGTTATGGTGAGTCTGTGTCGGGGTTATGGTGAGTCTGTGTCGGGGTGATGGTGAGTCTGTGTCGGGGTTTTGGTGTGTCTGTGTCGGGGTTATAGTGACTCTGTGTCGGGGTTATAGTGACTCTGTGTCGGGGTTATAGTGAGTCTGTGTCGGGGTTATAGTGACTCTGTGTCGGGGTTATAGTCACTCTGGGTCGGGGTTATAGTGACTCTGGGACGGGGTTATAGTGACTCTGTGTCGGGGTTATAGTGACTCTGGGTCGGGGTTATAGTGACTCTGGGTCGGGGTTATGGTGACTCTGTGTCGGGGTTATAGTGACTCTGGGTCGGGGTTAGAGTGACTCTGTGTCGGGGTTATAGTGACTCTGGGTCAGGGTTATAGTGACTCTGTGTCGGTGTTGTAGCGACTCTGTGTCGGGGTTATAGTGACTCTGTGTCGGGGTTATAGTGACTCTGGGTCAGGGTTATAGTGACTCTGTGTCGGTGTTGTAGCGACTCTGGGTCGGGGTTAGAGTGACTCTGTGTCGGGGTTATAGTGACTCTGTGTCGGGGTTATAGTGACTCTGTGTCGGGGTTATAGTGACTCTGTGTCGGGGTGATAGTGAGTCTGTGTCGGGGTTATAGTGACTCTGTGTTGGGGTCATAGTGACTCTGTGTCGGGGTTATAGTGAGTCTGTGTCGGGGTTACAGTGATTCTGTGTCGGGGTGATAGTGACTCTGTGTCGGGGTTATAGTGACTCTGTGTCGGGGTTAGAGTGACTCTGTGTCGGGGTTAGAGTGACTCTGTGTCGGGGTTACAGTGACTCTGTGTCGGGGTTATAGTGACTCTGTGTCGGGGTTATAGTGACTCTGTGTCGGGGTTATCGAGACTCTGTGTCGGGGTTATCGTGACTCTGTGTCGGGGTTATAGTGACTCTGTGTCGGGGTTATCGTGACTCTGTGTCGGGGTTATAGTGACTCTGTGTCGGGGTTATCGTGACTCTGTGTCGGGGTTATCGAGACTCTGTGTCGGGGTTATCATGACTCTGTGTCGGGGTTATAGTGACTCTGTGTCGGGGTTATAGTGACTCTGTGTCGGGGTTATCGTGACTCTGTGTCGGGGTTATAGTGACTCTGTGTCGGGGTTATAGTGACTCTGTGTCGGGGTTATCGAGACTCTGTGTCGGGGTTATCGTGACTCTGTGTCGGGGTTATAGTGACTCTGTGTCGGGGTTATAGTGACTCTGTGTCGGGGTTATAGTGACTCTGTGTCGGGGTTATCGTGACTCTGTGTCGGGGTTATAGTGACTCTGTGTCGGGGTTATAGTGACTCTGTGTCGGGGTTATAGTGACTCTGTGTCGGGGTTATCGAGACTCTGTGTCGGGGTTATAGTGACTCTGTGTCGGGGTTATAGTGACTCTGGGTCGGGGTTCTCGTGATTCTGTGTCGCAGTTAGAGTGAGTCTGTGTCGGGGTTATCGAGACTCTGTGTCGGGGTTATAGTGACTCTGTGTCGGGGTTATAGTGACTCTGTGTCGGGGTTATCGTGACTCTGTGTCGGGGTTATCGTGACTCTGTGTCGGGGTTATAGTGACTCTGGGTCGGGGTTCTCGTGATTCTGTGTCGCAGTTAGAGTGAGTCCGTGTCGGGGTTATGGTGAGTCTGTGTCGGGGTTATAGTGACTCTGTGTCGGGGTTATAGTGATTCTGTGTCGGGGTTATAGTGACTCTGTGTCGGGGTTAGAGTGACTCTGTGTCGGGGTTATAGTGACTCTGTGTCGGGGTTATAGTGACTCTGTGTCGGGGTTATAGTGACTCTGTGTCGGGGTTAGAGTGACTCTGTGTCGGGGTTATAGTGACTCTGTGTCGGGGTTATCGTGACTCTGGGTCGGGGTTATAGTGACTCAGTGTCGGGGTTATAGTGACTCTCGGTCGGGGTTATCGTGACTCTGGGTCGGGGTTATAGTGACTCTGTGTCGGGGTTATCGAGACTCTGTGTCGGGGTTATAGTGACTCTGTGTCGGGGTTATAGTGACTCTGTGTCGGGGTTATCGTGACTCTGTGTCGGGGTTATCGTGACTCTGTGTCGGGGTTATAGTGACTCTGGGTCGGGGTTCTCGTGATTCTGTGTCGCAGTTAGAGTGAGTCTGTGTCGGGGTTATGGTGAGTCTGTGTCGGGGTTATAGTGACTCTGTGTCGGGGTTATAGTGACTCTGTGTCGGGGTTATAGTGAGTCTGTGTCGGGGTTATAGTGAGTCTGTGTCGGGGTTATAGTGAGTCTGTGTCGGGGTTATAGTGACTCTGTGTCGGGGTTATAGTGACTCTGGGTCGGGGTTATGGTGAGTCTGTGTCGGGGTTAGAGTGACTCTGTGTCGGGGTTAGAGTGACTCTGTGTCGGGGTTATAGTGAGTCTGTGTCGGGGTTATAGTGAGTCTGTGTCGGGGTTATAGTGACTCTGTGTCGGGGTTATAGTTACTCTGGGTCGGGGTTATGGTAAGTCTGTGTCGGGGTTAGAGTGACTCTGTGTCGGGGTTAGAGTGACTCTGTGTCGGGGTTAGAGTGACTCTGTGTCGGGGTTAGAGTGACCCCGTGTCGGGGTTAGAGTGACTCTGTGTCGGGGTTAGAGTGACTCTGTGTCGGGGTTAGAGTGACTCTGGGTCGGGGTTATAGTGACTCTGTGTCGGGGTTATAGTGACTCTGTGTCGGTGTTATAGTGACTCTGTGTCGGGGTTATAGTGACTCTGTGTCGGGGTTATAGTGACTCTGGGTCGGGGTTATCGTGACTCTGTGTCGGGGTTATAGTGACTCTGTGTCGGGGATATAGTGACTCTGGGTCGGGGTTCTCGTGATTCTGTGTCGCGGTTAGTGTGAGTCTGTGTCGGGGTTATGGTGAGTCTGTGTCGGGGTTATGGTGAGTCTGTGTCGGGCTTATAGTGACTCTGGGTCGGGGTTATAGTGACTCTGTGTCGGGGTTATAGTGACTCTGGGTCGGGGGTATAGTGACTCTCTGTCGGGGTTAGAGTGACTCTCTGTCGGGGTTATAGTGACTCTGTGTCGGGGTTATAGTGACTCTGTGTCGGGGTTATAGTGACTCTGTGTCGGGGTTATAGTGCCTCTGTGTCGGGGTCATAGTGACTCTGTGTCGGGGTTATAGTGACTCTGTGTTGGGGTCATAGTGACTCTGTGTCGGGGTTATAGTGAGTCTGTGTCGGGGTTACAGTGATTCTGTGTCGGGGTGATAGTGACTCTGTGTCGGGGTTATAGTGACTCTGTGTCGGGGTGAGAGTGACTCTGTGTCGGGGTTAGAGTGACTCTGTGTCGGGGTTATCGTGACTCTGTGTCGGGGTTATAGTGACTCTGTGTCGGGGTTATAGTGACTCTGTGTCGGGGTTATAGTGACTCTGTGTCGGGGTTATCGAGACTCTGTGTCGGGGTTATCGTGACTCTGTGTCGGGGTTATAGTGACTCTGTGTCGGGGTTATCGTGACTCTGTGTCGGGGTTATAGTGACTCTGTGTCGGGGTTATTGTGACTCTGTGTCGGGGTTATCGTGACTCTGTGTCGGGGTTATAGTGACTCTGTGTCGGGGTTATAGTGACTCTGTGTCGGGGTTATCGAGACTCTGTGTCGGGGTTATCGTGACTCTGTGTCGGGGTTATAGTGACTCTGTGTCGGGGTTATAGTGACTCTGGGTCGGGGTTATAGTGACTCTGTGTCGGGGTTATCGTGACTCTGTGTCGGGGTTATAGTGACTCTGTGTCGGGGTTATAGTGACTCTGTGTCGGGGTTATAGTGACTCTGTGTCGGGGTTATAGTGACTCTGTGTCGGGGTTATAGTGACTCTGTGTCGGGGTTATCGTGACTCTGTGTCGGGGTTATAGTGACTCTGGGTCGGGGTTCTCGTGATTCTGTGTCGCAGTTAGAGTGAGTCTGTGTCGGGGTTATCGAGACTCTGTGTCGGGGTTATAGTGACTCTGTGTCGGGGTTATAGTGACTCTGTGTCGGGGTTATCGTGACTCTGTGTCGGGGTTATCGTGACTCTGTGTCGGGGTTATAGTGACTCTGGGTCGGGGTTAGAGTGACTCTGTGTCGGTGTTATAGTGACTCTGTGTCGGGGTTATCGTGACTCTGTGTCGGGGTTATAGTGACTCTGTGTCGGGGTTATAGTGACTCTGGGTCGGGGTTCTCGTGATTCTGTGTCGCAGTTAGAGTGAGTCTGTGTCGGGGTTATGGTGAGTCTGTGTCGGGGTTATAGTGAGTCTGTGTCGGGGTTATAGTAATTCTGTGTCGGGGTTATCGTGACTCTGTTTCGGGGTTAGAGTGACTCTGTGTCGGGGTTATCGTGACTCTGGGTCGGGGTTATAGTGACTCTCGGTCGGGGTTATCGTGACTCTGGGTCGGGGTTATCGGGACTCTGTGTCGGGATTATAGTGACTCTGGGTCGGGGTTATAGTGACTCTGGGTCGGGGTTCTAGTGACTCTGGGTCGGGGTTATAGTGACTCTGGGTCGGGGTTATAGTGACTCTGGGTCGGGGTTATAGTGACTCTGGGTCGGGGTTATCGGGACTCTGTGTCGGGATTATAGTGACTCTGGGTCGGGGTTCTCGTGATTCTGTGTCGCGGTTAGTGTGTCTGTGTCGGGGTTATGGTGAGTCTGTGTCGGGGTTATGGTGAGTCTGTGTCGGGGTGATGGTGAGTCTGTGTCGGGGTTTTGGTGTGTCTGTGTCGGGGTTATAGTGACTCTGTGTCGGGGTTATAGTGACTCTGTGTCGGGGTTATAGTGAGTCTGTGTCGGGGTTATAGTGACTCTGTGTCGGGGTTATAGTCACTCTGGGTCGGGGTTATAGTGACTCTGGGACGGGGTTATAGTGACCCTGTGTCGGGGTTATAGTGACTCTGGGTCGGGGTTATAGTGACTCTGGGTCGGGGTTATAGTGACTCTGTGTCGGGGTTATAGTGACTCTGGGTCGGGGTTAGAGTAACTCTGTGTCGGGGTTATAGTGACTCTGGGTCAGGGTTATAGTGACTCTGTGTCGGTGTTGTAGCGACTCTGTGTCGGGGTTATAGTGACTCTGTGTCGGGGTTATAGTGACTCTGGGTCAGGGTTATAGTGACTCTGTGTCGGTGTTGTAGCGACTCTGGGTCGGGGTTAGAGTGACTCTGTGTCGGGGTTATAGTGACTCTGTGTCGGGGTTATAGTGACTCTGTGTCGGGGTTATAGTGACTCTGTGTCGGGGTTATAGTGACTCTGTGTCGGGGTTATAGTGACTCTGTGTCGGGGTTATAGTGACTCTGTGTCGGGGTTATAGTGACTCTGCGTCGGGGTTGTAGTGACTCTGCGTCGGGGTTATAGTGACTCTGCGTCGGGGTTATAGTGACTCTGTGTCGGGGTTATAGTGACTCTGCGTCGGGGTTATAGTGACTCTGTGTCGGGGTTATAGTGACTCTGCGTCGGGGTTGTAGTGACTCTGTGTCGGGGTTATAGTGACTCTGTGTCGGGGTTATAGTGACTCTGTGTCGGGGTTATAGTGACTCTGTGTCGGGGTTATAGTGACTCTGTGTCGGGGTTATAGTGACTCTGTGTCGGGGTTATAGTGACTCTGTGTCGGGGTTTTAGTGACTGTGTCGGGGTTATAGTGACTCTGTGTCGGGGTTATAGTGACTCTGTGTCGCAGTTAGAGTGAGTCTGTGTCGGGGTTATGGTGAGTCTGTGTCGGGGTTATAGTGAGTCTGTGTCGGGGTTATAGTGATTCTGTGTCGGGGTTATAGTGACTCTGTTTCGGGGTTAGAGTGACTCTGTGTCGGGGTTATCGTGACTCTGGGTCGGGGTTATAGTGACTCTCGGTCGGGGTTATCGTGACTCTGGGTCGGGGTTATAGTGACTCTCGGTCGGGGTTATCGTGACTCTGTGTCGGGGTTATAGTGACTCTGGGTCGGGGTTATAGTGACTCTGTGTCGGGATTATAGTGACTCTGGGTCGGGGTTCTCGTGATTCTGTGTCGCGGTTAGTGTGTCTGTGTCGGGGTTATGGTGAGTCTGTGTCGGGGTTATGGTGAGTCTGTGTCGGGGTTATGGTGAGTCTGTGTCGGGGTGATGGTGAGTCTGTGTCGGGGTTTTGGTGAGTCTGTGTCGGGGTTATAGTGACTCTGTGTCGGGGTTATAGTGAGTCTGTGTCGGGGTTATAGTGACTCTGTGTCGGGGTTATAGTGACTCTGTGTCGGGGTGAGAGTGACTCTGTGTCGGGGTTATAGTCACTCTGGGTCGGGGTTATAGTGACTCTGGGACGGGGTTATAGTGACTCTGTGTCGGGGTTATAGTGACTCTGGGTCGGGGTTATAGTGACTCTGGGTCGGGGTTATAGTGACTCTGTGTCGGGGTTATAGTGACTCTGTGTCGGGGTTATTGTGACTCTGGGTCGGGGTTAGAGTGACTCTGTGTCGGGGTTATAGTGACTCTGGGTCGGGGTTATAGTGACTCTGGGTCGGGGTTATAGTGACTCTGTGTCGGGGTTAGAGTGACTCTGTGTCGGGGTTATAGCGACTCTGGGTCGGGGTTAGAGTGACTCTGTGTCGGGGTTATAGTGGCTCTGTGTCGGGGTTATAGTGACTCTGTGTCGGGGTTATAGTGACTCTGTGTCGGGGTTATAGTGACTCTGTGTCGGGGTTATAGTGACTCTGTGTCGGGGTTATAGTGACTCTGTGTCGGGGTTATAGTGACTCTGTGTCGGGGTTATAGTGACTCTGTGTCGGGGTTATAGTGACTCTGTGTCGGGGTTATAGTGACTCTGTGTCGGGGTTATAGTGACTCTGTGTCGGGGTTATAGTGACTCTGTGTCGGGGTTATAGTGACTCTGTGTCGGGGTTATAGTGACTCTGTGTCGGGGTTATAGTGACTCTGTGTCGGGGTTTTAGTGACTGTGTCGGGGTTATAGTGACTCTGCGTCGGGGTTGTAGTGACTCTGTGTCCGGGTTATAGTGACTCTGTGTCGGGGTTATAGTTACTCTGTGTCGGGGTTATAGTGACTCTGTGTCGGGGTTATAGTGACTCTGTGTCGGGGTTATCGTGACTCTGTGTCGGGGTTATAGTGACTCTGTGTCGGGGTTATAGTGACTCTGTGTCGGGGTTATAGTGACTCTGGGTCGGGGTTAGAGTGACTCTGTGTCGGGGTTATAGTGACTCTGTGTCGGGGTTATAGTGACTCTGTGTCGGGGTTATAGTGACTCTGTGTCGGGGTTATCGTGACTCTGTGTCGGGGTTATAGTGACTGTGTCGGGGTTATAGTGACTCTGTGTCGGGGTTATAGTGACTCTGTGTCGGGGTTATAGTGACTCTGTGTCGGGGTTATAGTGACTCTGTGTCGGGGTTATAGTGACTCTGTGTCGGGGTTATCGTGACTCTGTGTCGGGGTTATAGTGACTCTGTGTCGGGGTTATAGTGACTCTGTGTCGGGGTTATAGTGACTCTGTGTCGGGGTTATAGTGACTCTGTGTCGGGGTTATAGTGACTCTGTGTCGGGGTTATAGTGACTCTGGGTCGGGGTTATAGTGACTCTGTGTCGGGGTAATAGTGACTCTGTGTCGGGGTTCTCGTGATTCTGTGTCGCAGTTAGAGTGAGTCTGTGTCGGGGTTATGGTGAGTCTGTGTCGGGGTTATAGTGAGTCTGTGTCGGGGTTATAGTGATTCTGTGTCGGGGTTATCGTGACACTGTGTCGGGGTTATAGTGACTCTCGGTCGGGGTTATCGTGACTCTGGGTTGGGGTTATCGTGACTCTGTGTCGGGGTTATAGAGACTCTGGGTCGGGGTTATAGTGACTCTGGGTCGGAGTTATAGTGACTCTGGGTCGGCGTTATCATGACTCTGTGTCGGGGTTATAGTGACTCTGTGTCGGGGTTATAGTGACTCTGGGTCGGGGTTATCATGACTCTGTGTCGGGGTTATAGTGACTCTGTGTCGGGGTTATAGTGACTCTGGGTCGGGGTTCTCGTGATTCTGTGTCGCGGTTAGTGTGAGTCTGTGTCGGGGTTATGGTGAGTCTGTGTCGGGGTGATGGTGACTCTGTGTCGGGGTTATAGTGACTCTGTGTCGGGGTTATAGTGACTCTGTGTCGGGGTTATAGTGACTCTGTGTCGGGGTTATAGTGACTCTGTGTCGGGGTTATCGTGATTCTGTGTCGGGGTTATCGTGACTCTGTGTCGGGGTTATAGTGACTCTGGGTCGGGGTTTTAGTGACTCTGGGTCGGGGTTATAGTGACTCTGTGTCGACGTTATATTGACTCTGTGTCGGGGTTATAGTGACTCTGGGTTATAGTGATTCTGTGTCGGGGTTATCGTGACTCTGTGTCGGGGTTATAGTGACTCTGGGTCAGGGTTATAGTGACTCTGTGTCGGGGTTGTAGCGACTCTGGGTCGGGGTTATTGTGACTCTGTGTCGGGGTTATAGTGACTCTGGGTCAGGGTTATAGTGACTCTGTGTCGGGGTTGTAGCGACTCTGGGTCGGGGTTATTGTGACTCTGTGTCGGGGTTGTAGCGACTCTGGGTCGGGGTTATTGTGACTCTGTGTCGGGGTTATAGTGACTCTGGGTCGGGGTTATAGTGACTCTGTGTCGGGGTTATAGTGACTCTGTGTCGGGGTTATCGTGACTCTGCGTCGGGGTTATCGTGACTCTGTGTCGGGGTTATAGTGACTCTGTGTCGGGGTTATAGTGAGTCTGTGTCGGGGTTATAGCGACTCTGTGTCGGGGTTATAGTGACTCTGTGTCGGGGTTATAGTGACTCTGTGTCGGGGTTAGAGTGACTCTATGTCGGGGTTATCGTGAGTCTGTGTCGGGGTTATAGCGACTCTGTGTCGGGGTTATAGTGACTCTGTGTCGGGGTTATAGTGAGTCTGTGTCGGGGTTATAGTGACTCTGTGTCGGGGTTATAGTGACTCTGTGTCGGGGTTATCGTGACTCTGTGTCGGGGTTATAGTGACTCTGTGTCGGGGTTATAGTGACTCTGTGTCGGGGTTATAGTGACTCTGTGTCGGGGTTATAGTGACTCTGTGTCGGGGTTATAGTGACTCTATGTCGGGGTTATTGTGACTCTGTGTCGGGGTTATAGTGACTCTATGTCGGGGTTATTGTGACTCTGTGTCGGGGATATAGTGACTCTGTGTCGGGGTTATCGTGACTCTGTGTCGGGGTTATAGTGACTCTGTGTCGGGGTTATAGTGACTCTGTGTCGGGGTTATAGTGACTCTGTCTCGGGGTTATAGTGACTCTGTGTCGGGGTTATAGTGACTCTGTGTCGGGGTTATAGTGAGTCTGTGTCGGGGTTATAGTGACTCTGTGTCGGGGTTATAGTGAGTCTGTGTCGGGGTTACAGTGATTCTCTGTCGGGGTGATAGTGAGTCTGTGTCGGGGTTACAGTGACTCTGTGTCGGGGTTACAGTGACACTGTGTCGGGGTGATAGTGAGTCTGTGTCGGGGTTACAGTGATTCTGTGTCGGGGTTACAGTGACTCTGTGTCGGGGTTCTCGTGATTCTGTGTCGCAGTTAGAGTGAGTCTGTGTCGGGGTTATGGTGAGTCTGTGTCGGGGTTATCGTGACACTGGGTCGGAGTTATAGTGACTCTCTGTCGGGGTTATAGTGACTGTGTCGGGGTTATAGTGACTCTGTGTCGGGGTTATAGTGACTCTGTGTCGGGGTAATACTGACTCTGTGTCGGGGTTATAGTGACTCTGTGTCGGGGTTATAGTGACTCTGGGTCAGGGTTATAGTGACTCTCTGTCGGGGATATAGTGAATCTCTGTCGGGGTTATAGTGACTCTGTGTCGGGGTTATAGTGACTCTGTGTCGGGGTTAGAGTGACTCTGTGTCGGGGTTATAGTGACTCTGTGTCGGGGTTATAGTGACTCTGTGTCGGGGTTATAGTGACTCTGTGTCGGGGTTATCGTGACTCTGTGTCGGCGTTATACTGACTCTGTGTCGGGGTTATAGTGACTCTGTGTCGGGGTTATAGTGACTCTGTGTCGGGGTTAGAGTGACTCTGTGTCGGGGTTATAGTGACTCAGTGTCGAGGTTATAGTGACTCTGTGTCGGGGTTATAGTGAGTCTGTGTCGGGGTTATAGTGACTCTGTGTCGGGGTTATCGTGACTCTGTGTCGGGGTTATAGTGACTCTGTGTCGGGGTTATAGTCACTCTCTGTCGGGGTTATACTGACTCTGTGTCGGTGTTATAGTGACTCTGTGTCGGTGTTATAGTGACTCTGGGTCGGGGTTATAGTGACTCTCTGTCGGGGATATAGTGACTCTGTGTCGGGGTTATAGTGACTCTGTGTCGGGGTTATAGTTACTCTGTGTCGGGGTTATAGTGACTCTGGGTCGGGGTTATAGTGACTCTGTGTCGGGGTTATAGTGACTCTGTGTCGGGGTTATAGTGACTCTGGGTCGGGGTTATAGTGACTCTGTGTCGGGGTTATAGTGACTCTGTGTCGGGGTTATAGTGACTCTGGGTCGGGGTTATAGTGACTCTGGGTCGGGGTTATAGTGACTCTGTGTCGGGGTTATAGTGACTCTGTGTCGGGGTTATAGTGACTCTGGGTCGGGGTTATAGTGACTCTGTGTCGGGGTTATAGTGACTCTGTGTCGGGGTTATAGTGACTCTGTGTCGGGGTTATAGTGACTCTGGGTCGGGGTTATAGTGACTCTCTGTCGGGGTTATAGTGACTCTGTGTCGGGGTTATAGTGACTCTCTGTCGGGGTTATAGTGACTCTCTGTCGGGGTTATAGTGACTCTGTGTCGGGGTTAGAGTGACTCTGTGTCGGGGTTATAGTGACTCTGTGTCGGGGTTATAGTGACTCTGTGTCGGGGTTATAGTGACTCTGTGTCGGGGTTATAGTGACTCTGTGTCGGGGTTATAGTGACTCTGTGTCGGGGTTATAGTGACTCTGTGTCGGGGTTATAGTGACTCTGTGTCGGGGTTAGAGTGACTCTGTGTCGGGGTTATAGTGACTCTCTGTCGGGGTTATAGTGACTCTGTGTCGGGGTTATAGTGACTCTGTGTCGGGGTTAGAGTGACTCTGTGTCGGGGTTATAGTGACTCTGTGTCAGGGTTATAGTGACTCTGTGTCGGGGTTATAGTGACTCTGTGTCGGGGTTAGAGTGACTCTGTGTCGGGGTAATAGTGACTCTGTGTCAGGGTTATTGTGACTCTGTGTCGGGGTTATAGTGACTCTGTTTCGGGGTTACAGTGACTCTGTGTCGGGGTTACAGTGACTCTGTGTCGGGGTTATCGTGACTCTGTGTCGGGGTTATAGTGACTCTGTGTCGGGGTTCTCGTGATTCTGTGTCGCAGTTAGAGTGAGTCTGTGTCGGGGTTATGGTGAGTCTGTGTCGGGGTTATAGTGACTCTGTGTCGACGTTATATTGACTCTGTGTCGGGGTTATAGTGACTCTGGGTTATAGTGATTCTGTGTCGGGGTTATAGTGACTCTGTGTCGGGGTTATAGTGACTCTGGGTCAGGGTTATAGTGACTCTGTGTCGGGGTTATAGTGACTCTGTGTCGGGGTTGTAGCGACTCTGGGTCGGGGTTATTGTGACTCTGTGTCGGGGTTGTAGCGACTCTGGGTCGGGGTTATTGTGACTCTGTGTCGGGGTTATAGTGACTCTGTGTCGGGGTTATAGTGACTCTGTGTCGGGGTTATCGTGACTCTGCGTCGGGGTTATCGTGACTCTGTGTCGGGGTTATCGTGACTCTGTGTCGGGGTTATAGTGACTCTGTGTCGGGGTTATAGTGACTCTGTGTCGGGGTTATAGTGACTGTGTCGGGGTTATCGTGACTCTGTGTCGGGGTTATAGCGACTCTGTGTCGGGGTTATAGTGACTCTGTGTCGGGGTTATAGTGACTCTGTGTCGGGGTTATAGTGAGTCTGTGTCGGGGTTATTGTGACTCTGTGTCGGGGTTATAGTGACTCTGGGTCGGGGTTATTGTGACTCTGTGTCGGGGTTATAGTGACTCTGTGTCGGGGTTATCGTGACTCTGTGTCGGGGTTATAGTGACTCTGTGTCGGGGTTATAGTGACTCTGTGTCGGGGTTATAGTGACTCTGTGTCGGGGTTATCGTGACTCTGTGTCAGGGTTATAGCGACTCTGGGTCGGGGTTATAGTGACTCTGTGTCGGGGTTATAGTGACTCTGTGTCGGGGTTATAGTGACTCTGTGTCTGGGTTATAGTGACTCTGGGTCGGGGTTATAGTGACTCTCTGTCGGGGATATAGTGACTCTGTGTCGGGGTTATAGTGACTCTGTGTCGGGGTTATAGTGACTCTGTGTCGGGGTTATAGTGACTCTGTGTCGGGGTTATAGTGACTCTGTCTCGGGGTTATAGTGACTCTGTGTCGGGGTTCTAGTGACTCTGTGTCGGGGTTATAGTGAGTCTGTGTCGGGGTTATAGTGACTCTGTGTCGGGGTTATAGTGAGTCTGTGTCGGGGTTACAGTGATTCTCTGTCGGGGTGATAGTGAGTCTGTGTCGGGGTTACAGTGACTCTGTGTCGGGGTTACAGTGACACTGTGTCGGGGTGATAGTGAGTCTGTGTCGGGGTTACAGTGATTCTGTGTCGGGGTTATAGTGACTCTGTGTCGGGGTTCTCGTGATTCTGTGTCGCAGTTAGAGTGAGTCTGTGTCGGGGTTATGGTGAGTCTGTGTCGGGGTTATCGTGACACTGGGTCGGAGTTATCGTGACTCTGTGTCGGGGTTATAGTGACTCTCTGTCGGGGTTATAGTGACTGTGTCGGGGTTATAGTGACTCTGTGTCGGGGTTATAGTGACTCTGTGTCGGGGTTATAGTGACTCTGTGTCGGGGTTATAGTGACTCTGTGTCGGGGTTATAGTGACTCTGGGTCGGGGTTATAGTGACTCTCTGTCGGGGATATAGTGACTCTGTGTCGGGGTTATAGTGACTCTGTGTCCGGGTTATAGTGACTCTGTGTCGGGGTTATTGTGACTCTGCGTCGGGGTTGTAGTGACTCTGTGTCAGGTTTATAGTGACTCTGTGTCGGGGTTATAGTGACTCTGTGTCGGTGTTATAGTGACTCTGTGTCGGTGTTATAGTGACTCTGGGTCGGGGTTATAGTGACTCTCTGTCGGGGATATAGTGACTCTGTGTCGGGGTTATAGTGACTCTGTGTCGGGGTTATAGTGACTCTGTGTCGGGGTTATAGTGACTCTGGGTCGGGGTTATAGTGACTCTGTGTCGGGGTTATAGTGACTCTGTGTCGGGGTTATAGTGACTCTGGGTCGGGGTTATAGTGACTCTGTGTCGGGGTTATAGTGACTCTGTGTCGGGGTTATAGTGACTCTGGGTCGGGGTTATAGTGACTCTGGGTCGGGGTTATAGTGACTCTGTGTCGGGGTTATAGTGACTCTGTGTCGGGGTTATAGTGACTCTGGGTCGGGGTTATAGTGACTCTGTGTCGGGGTTATAGTGACTCTGTGTCGGGGTTATAGTGACTCTGTGTCGGGGTTATAGTGACTCTGGGTCGGGGTTATAGTGACTCTCTGTCGGGGTTATAGTGACTCTGTGTCGGGGTTATAGTGACTCTCTGTCGGGGTTATAGTGACTCTCTGTCGGGGTTATAGTGACTCTGTGTCGGGGTTAGAGTGACTCTGTGTCGGGGTTATAGTGACTCTGTGTCGGGGTTATAGTGACTCTGTGTCGGGGTTATAGTGACTCTGTGTCGGGGTTATAGTGACTCTGTGTCGGGGTTATAGTGACTCTGTGTCGGGGTTATAGTGACTCTGTGTCGGGGTTATAGTGACTCTGTGTCGGGGTTAGAGTGACTCTGTGTCGGGGTTATAGTGACTCTCTGTCGGGGTTATAGTGACTCTGTGTCGGGGTTATAGTGACTCTGTGTCGGGGTTAGAGTGACTCTGTGTCGGGGTTATAGTGACTCTGTGTCAGGGTTATAGTGACTCTGTGTCGGGGTTATAGTGACTCTGTGTCGGGGTTAGAGTGACTCTGTGTCGGGGTAATAGTGACTCTGTGTCAGGGTTATTGTGACTCTGTGTCGGGGTTATAGTGACTCTGTGTCGGGGTTACAGTGACTCTGTGTCGGGGTTACAGTGACTCTGTGTCGGGGTTATCGTGACTCTGTGTCGGGGTTATAGTGACTCTGTGTCGGGGTTCTCGTGATTCTGTGTCGCAGTTAGAGTGAGTCTGTGTCGGGGTTATGGTGAGTCTGTGTCGGGGTTATAGTGACTCTGTGTCGACGTTATATTGACTCTGTGTCGGGGTTATAGTGACTCTGGGTTATAGTGATTCTGTGTCGGGGTTATAGTGACTCTGTGTCGGGGTTATAGTGACTCTGGGTCAGGGTTATAGTGACTCTGTGTCGGGGTTATAGTGACTCTGTGTCGGGGTTGTAGCGACTCTGGGTCGGGGTTATTGTGACTCTGTGTCGGGGTTGTAGCGACTCTGGGTCGGGGTTATAGTGACTCTGTGTCGGGGTTATAGTGACTCTGTGTCTGGGTTATAGTGACTCTGGGTCGGGGTTATAGTGACTCTCTGTCGGGGATATAGTGACTCTGTGTCGGGGTTATAGTGACTCTGTGTCGGGGTTATAGTGACTCTGTGTCGGGGTTATAGTGACTCTGTGTCGGGGTTATAGTGACTCTGTCTCGGGGTTATAGTGACTCTGTGTCGGGGTTCTAGTGACTCTGTGTCGGGGTTATAGTGAGTCTGTGTCGGGGTTATAGTGACTCTGTGTCGGGGTTATAGTGAGTCTGTGTCGGGGTTACAGTGATTCTCTGTCGGGGTGATAGTGAGTCTGTGTCGGGGTTACAGTGACTCTGTGTCGGGGTTACAGTGACACTGTGTCGGGGTGATAGTGAGTCTGTGTCGGGGTTACAGTGATTCTGTGTCGGGGTTATAGTGACTCTGTGTCGGGGTTCTCGTGATTCTGTGTCGCAGTTAGAGTGAGTCTGTGTCGGGGTTATGGTGAGTCTGTGTCGGGGTTATCGTGACACTGGGTCGGAGTTATCGTGACTCTGTGTCGGGGTTATAGTGACTCTCTGTCGGGGTTATAGTGACTCTGTGTCGGGGTTATAGTGACTCTGTGTCGGGGTTATCGTGACTCTGCGTCGGGGTTATCGTGACTCTGTGTCGGGGTTATCGTGACTCTGTGTCGGGGTTATAGTGACTCTGTGTCGGGGTTATAGTGACTCTGTGTCGGGGTTATAGTGACTGTGTCGGGGTTATCGTGACTCTGTGTCGGGGTTATAGCGACTCTGTGTCGGGGTTATAGTGACTCTGTGTCGGGGTTATAGTGACTCTGTGTCGGGGTTATAGTGAGTCTGTGTCGGGGTTATTGTGACTCTGTGTCGGGGTTATAGTGACTCTGGGTCGGGGTTATTGTGACTCTGTGTCGGGGTTATAGTGACTCTGTGTCGGGGTTATCGTGACTCTGTGTCGGGGTTATAGTGACTCTGTGTCGGGGTTATAGTGACTCTGTGTCGGGGTTATAGTGACTCTGTGTCGGGGTTATCGTGACTCTGTGTCGGGGTTATAGCGACTCTGGGTCGGGGTTATAGTGACTCTGTGTCGGGGTTATAGTGACTCTGTGTCGGGGTTATAGTGACTCTGTGTCTGGGTTATAGTGACTCTGGGTCGGGGTTATAGTGACTCTCTGTCGGGGATATAGTGACTCTGTGTCGGGGTTATAGTGACTCTGTGTCGGGGTTATAGTGACTCTGTGTCGGGGTTATAGTGACTCTGTGTCGGGGTTATAGTGACTCTGTCTCGGGGTTATAGTGACTCTGTGTCGGGGTTCTAGTGACTCTGTGTCGGGGTTATAGTGAGTCTGTGTCGGGGTTATAGTGACTCTGTGTCGGGGTTATAGTGAGTCTGTGTCGGGGTTACAGTGATTCTCTGTCGGGGTGATAGTGAGTCTGTGTCGGGGTTACAGTGACTCTGTGTCGGGGTTACAGTGACACTGTGTCGGGGTGATAGTGAGTCTGTGTCGGGGTTACAGTGATTCTGTGTCGGGGTTATAGTGACTCTGTGTCGGGGTTCTCGTGATTCTGTGTCGCAGTTAGAGTGAGTCTGTGTCGGGGTTATGGTGAGTCTGTGTCGGGGTTATCGTGACACTGGGTCGGAGTTATCGTGACTCTGTGTCGGGGTTATAGTGACTCTCTGTCGGGGTTATAGTGACTGTGTCGGGGTTATAGTGACTCTGTGTCGGGGTTATAGTGACTCTGTGTCGGGGTTATAGTGACTCTGTGTCGGGGTAATACTGACTCTGTGTCGGGGTTATAGTGACTCTGTGTCGGGGTTATAGTGACTCTGGGTCGGGGTTATAGTGACTCTCTGTCGGGGATATAGTGACTCTCTGTCGGGGTTATAGTGAATCTCTGTCGGGGTTATAGTGACTCTGTGTCGGGGTTATAGTGACTCTGTGTCCGGGTTATAGTGACTCTGTGTCGGGGTTATTGTGACTCTGCGTCGGGGTTGTAGTGACTCTGTGTCAGGTTTATAGTGACTCTGTGTCGGGGTTATAGTGACTCTGTGTCGGGGTTATAGTGACTCTGTGTCGGGGCTATAGTGACTCTGTGTCGGGGTTATAGTGAGTCTGTGTCGGGGTTATCGTGACTCTGTTTCGGGGTTATCATGACTCTGTGTCGGGGCTATAGTGACTCTGTGTCGGGGTTATAGTGAGTCTGTGTCGGGGTTATTGTGACTCTGTGTCGGGGTTATAGTGACTCTGTGTCGGGGTTATTGTGACTCTGCGTCGGGGTTGTAGTGACTCTGTGTCAGGTTTATAGTGACTCTGTGTCGGGGTTATAGTGACTCTGTGTCGGGGTTATAGTGACTCTGTGTCGGGGCTATAGTGACTCTGTGTCGGGGTTATAGTGAGTCTGTGTCGGGGTTATCGTGACTCTGTGTCGGGGTTATCATGACTCTGTGTCGGGGCTATAGTGACTCTGTGTCGGGGTTATAGTGAGTCTGTGTCGGGGTTATCGTGACTCTGTGTCGGGGTTATCATGACTCTGTGTCGGGGCTATAGTGACTCTGTGTCGGGGTTATAGTGAGTCTGTGTCGGTGTTATAGTGACTCTGTGTCGGGGTTATCGTGACTCTGTGTCGGGGTTATAGTGACTGTGTGTCGGTGTTATAGTGACTCTGTGTCGGGGTTATAGTGACTCTGTGTCGGGGTTATAGTGGCTCTGTGTCGGGGTTATAGTGACTCTCTGTCGGGGTTATAGTGACTCTGTGTCGGGGTTATAGTGGCTCTGTGTCGGGGTTATAGTGACTCTGTGTCGGGGTTATCGTGACTCTGTGTCGGGGTTATTGTGACTGTGTCGGGGTTATAGTGACTCTGTGTCGGGGTTATAGTGACTCTGTGTCGGGGTTATAGTGAGTCTGTGTCGGGGTTATCGTGACTCTGTGTCGGGGTTATAATGACTCTGTGTCGGTGTTATAGTGACTGTGTGTCGGGGTTATAGTGACTCTCTGTCGGGGTTATAGTGACTCTGTGTCGGGGTTATAGTGGCTCTGTGTCGGGGTTATAGTGACTCTGTGTCGGGGTTATAGTGACTCTGTGTCGGGGTTATAGTGACTCTCTGTCGGGGTTATAGTGACTCTGTGTCGGGGTTATAGTGACTCTGTGTCGGGGTTATAGTGACTCTGTGTCGGGGTTATAGTGACTGTGTCGGGGTTATAGTGACTCTGTGTCGGGGTTATAGTGACTCTGTGTCGGGGTTATACTGACTCTGTGTCGGGGTTATAGTGACTCTGTGTCGGTGTTATAGTGACTCTGGGTCGGGGTTATAGTGACTCTCTGTCGGGGATATAGTGACTCTCTGTCGGGGTTATAGTGACTCTGTGTCGGGGTTATAGTGACTCTGTGTCGGGGTTAGAGTGACTCTGTGTCGGGGTTATAGTGACTCTGTGTCGGGGTTATAGTGACTCTGTGTCGGGGTTATAGTGACTCTGTGTCGGGGTTATAGTGACTCTGTGTCGGGGTTATAGTGACGCTGTGTCGGGGTTATAGTGACTCTGTGTCGGGGTTATAGTGACTCTGTGTCGGGGTTATAGTGACTCTGTGTCGGGGTTAGAGTGACTCTGTGTCGAGGTTATATTGACTCTCTGTCGGGGTTATAGTGACTCTGTGTCGGGGTTATAGTGACTCTGTGTCGGGGTTACAGTGACTCTGTGTCGGGGTTACAGTGACTCTGTGTCGGGGTTATCGTGACTCTGTGTCGGGGTTATAGTGACTCTGTGTCGGGGTTCTCGTGATTCTGTGTCGCAGTTAGAGTGAGTCTGTGTCGGGGTTATGGTGAGTCTGTGTCGGGGTTATAGTGAGTCTGTGTCGGGGTTATAGTGATTCTGTGTCGGGGTTATCGTGACACTGTGTCGGGGTTATAGTGACTCTCGGTCGGGGTTATCGTGACTCTGGGTTGGGGTTATCGTGACTCTGTGTCGGGGTTATAGAGACTCTGGGTCGGAGTTATAGTGACTCTGTGTCGGGGTTATAGTGACTCTGGGTCGGGGTTATCATGACTCTGTGTCGGGGTTATAGTGACTCTGTGTCGGGGTTATAGTGACTCTGTGTCGGGGTTATAGTGACTCTGTGTCGGGGTTATAGTGACTCTGTGTCGGGGTTCTCGTGATTCTGTGTCGCAGTTAGAGTGAGTCTGTGTCGGGGTTATGGTGAGTCTGTGTCGGGGTTATAGTGAGTCTGTGTCGGGGTTATAGTGATTCTGTGTCGGGGTTATCGTGACACTGTGTCGGGGTTATAGTGACTCTCGGTCGGGGTTATCGTGACTCTGGGTTGGGGTTATCGTGACTCTGTGTCGGGGTTATAGTGACTCTGGGTCGGAGTTATAGTGACTCTGTGTCGGGGTTATAGTGACTCTGGGTCGGGGTTATCATGACTCTGTGTCGGGGTTATAGTGACTCTGTGTCGGGGTTATAGTGACTCTGGGTCGGGGTTCTCGTGATTCTGTGTCGCGGTTAGTGTGAGTCTGTGTCGGGGTTATGGTGAGTCTGTGTCGGGGTGATGGTGACTCTGGGTCGGGGTTATAGTGACTCTGTGTCGGGGTTATAGTGACTCTGTGTCGGGGTTATAGTGACTCTGTGTCGGGGTTATAGTGACTCTGTGTCGGGGTTATCGTGACTCTGTGTCGGGGTTATCGTGACTCTGTGTCGGGGTTATAGTGACTCTGGGTCGGGGTTTTAGTGACTCTGGGTCGGGGTTATAGTGACTCTGTGTCGACGTTATATTGACTCTGTGTCGGGGTTATAGTGACTCTGGGTTATAGTGACTCTGTGTCGGGGTTATAGTGACTCTGGGTCAGGGTTATAGTGACTCTGTGTCGGGGTTGTAGCGACTCTGGGTCGGGGTTATTGTGACTCTGTGTCGGGGTTATAGTGACTCTGGGTCAGGGTTATAGTGACTCTGTGTCGGGGTTGTAGCGACTCTGGGTCGGGGTTATTGTGACTCTGTGTCGGGGTTGTAGCGACTCTGGGTCGGGGTTATTGTGACTCTGTGTCGGGGTTATAGTGACTCTGGGTCGGGGTTATAGTGACTCTGTGTCGGGGTTATAGTGACTCTGTGTCGGGGTGATCGTGACTCTGTGTCGGGGTTATAGTGACTCTGTTTTGGGGATTATAGTGACTCTGTGTCGGGGTTATAGTGACTCAGTGTCGGGGTTATAGTGACTGTGTCGGGGTTATCGTGACTCTGTGTCGGGGTTATAGCGACTCTGTGTCGGGGTTATAGTGACTCTGTGTCGGGGTTATAGTGAGTCTGTGTCGGGGTTATAGTGACTCTGTGTCGGGGTGATAGTGACTCT
The DNA here is from genome assembly GCF_964213995.1 of Mustelus asterias. NCBI lineage: Eukaryota > Metazoa > Chordata > Chondrichthyes > Carcharhiniformes > Triakidae > Mustelus > Mustelus asterias. Next base: position 129,836,480 of record NC_135803.1, on the reverse strand, counting down.
GTGTCGGGGTTATCGTGACTCTGTGTCGGGGTTATAGTGACTCTGTGTCGGGGTTATAGTGACTCTGTGTCGGGGTTATAGTGACTCTGTGTCGGGGTTATAGTGACTCTGTGTCTGGGTTATAGTGACTCTGGGTCGGGGTTATAGTGACTCTCTGTCGGGGATATAGTGACTCTGTGTCGGGGTTATAGTGACTCTGTTTCGGGGTTATAGTGACTCTGTGTCGGGGTTATAGTGACTCTGTGTCGGGGTTATAGTGACTCTGTGTCGGGGTTATAGTGACTCTGTGTCGGGGTTATAGTGACTCTGTGTCGGGGTTATAGTGAGTCTGTGTCGGGGTTATAGTGACTCTGTGTCGGGGTTATAGTGAGTCTGTGTCGGGGTTACAGTGATTCTGTGTCGGGGTAATAGTGACTCTGTGTCGGGGTTCTCGTGATTCTGTGTCGCAGTTAGAGTGAGTCTGTGTCGGGGTTATGGTGAGTCTGTGTCGGGGTTATCGTGACACTGGGTCGGAGTTATAGTGACTCTCTGTCGGGGTTATAGTGACTCTGTGTCGGGGTAATACTGACTCTGTGTCGGGGTTATAGTGACTCTGTGTCGGGGTTATAGTGACTCTGGGTCGGGGTTATAGTGACTCTCTGTCGGGGATATAGTGACTCTCTGTCGGGGTTATAGTGAATCTCTGTCGGGGTTATAGTGACTCTGTGTCGGGGTTATAGTGACTCTGTGTCGGGGTTAGAGTGACTCTGTGTCGGGGTTAGAGTGACTCTGTGTCGGTGTTATAGTGACTCTCTGTCGGGGTTATAGTGACTCTGTGTCGGGGTTATAGTGACTCTGTGTCGGGGTTATTGTGACTCTGTGTCGGGGTTATAGTGACTCTGTGTCGGGGTTATAGTGACTCTGTGTCGGGGTTATAGTGACTCTGTGTCGGGGTTATAGTGACTCTGTGTCGGGGTTATCGTGACTCTGTGTCGGGGTTATCGTGACTCTGTGTCGGGGTTATAGTGACTCTGTGTCGGGGTTATAGTGACTCTGTGTCGGGGTTATAGTGACTCTGTGTCGGGGTTATCGTGACTCTGTGTCGGGGTTATCGTGACTCTGTGTCGGGGTTATAGTGACTCTGTGTCGGGGTTATAGTGACTCTGTGTCGGGGTTATAGTGACTCTGTGTCGGGGTTATAGTGACTGTGTCGGGTTTATCGTGACTCTGTGTCGGGGTTATAGTGACTCTGTGTCGGGGTTATAGTGACTCTGTGTCGGGGTTATAGTGACTCTGTGTCGGGGTTATAGTGACTCTGTGTCGGGGTTATAGTGACTCTGTGTCGGGGTTATAGTGACTCTGTGTCGGGGTTATAGTGACTCTGTGTCGGGGTCATAGTGACTCTGTGTCGGGGTTATAGTGACTCTGTGTCGGGGTTATAGTGACTCTGTGTCGGGGTTATAGTGACTGTGTGTCTGGGTTATAGTGACTCTGTGTCGGGGTTATAGTGACTGTGTGTCTGGGTTATAGTGACTCTGTGTCGGGGTTACAGTGACTCTGTTTTGGGGATTATAGTGACTCTGTGTCGGGGTTATAGTGACTCTGTGTCGGGGTTATAGTGACTGTGTCGGGGTTATCGTGACTCTGTCTCGGGGTTATAGTGACTCTGTGTCGGGGTTATAGTGACTCTGTGTCTGGGTTATAGTGACTCTGTGTCGGGGTTATAGTGACTCTGTGTCGGGGTTATAGTGAGTCTGTGTCGGGGTTACAGTGATTCTCTGTCGGGGTGATAGTGAGTCTGTGTCGGGGTTACAGTGACTCTGTGTCGGGGTTACAGTGACACTGTGTCGGGGTGATAGTGAGTCTGTGTCGGGGTTACAGTGATTCTGTGTCGGGGTTATAGTGACTCTGTGTCGGGGTTCTCGTGATTCTGTGTCGCAGTTAGAGTGAGTCTGTGTCGGGGTTATGGTGAGTCTGTGTCGGGGTTATCGTGACACTGGGTCGGAGTTATAGTGACTCTGTGTCGGGGTTATAGTGACTCTGTGTCGGGGTAATACTGACTCTGTGTCGGGGTTATAGTGACTGTGTCGGGGTTATAGTGACTCTGTGTCGGGGTTATAGTGACTCTGTGTCGGGGTTATAGTGACTCTGTGTCGGGGTTATAGTGACTCTGTGTCGGGGTTGTAGCGACTCTGGGTCGGGGTTATTGTGACTCTGTGTCGGGGTTGTAGCGACTCTGGGTCGGGGTTATTGTGACTCTGTGTCGGGGTTATAGTGACTCTGGGTCGGGGTTATAGTGACTCTGTGTCGGGGTTATAGTGACTCTGTGTCGGGGTTATCGTGACTCTGTGTCGGGGTTATCGTGACTCTGCGTCGGGGTTATCGTGACTCTGTGTCGGGGTTATCGTGACTCTGCGTCGGGGTTATCGTGACTCTGTGTCGGGGTTATAGTGACTCTGTGTCGGGGTTATAGTGACTCTGTGTCGGGGTTATCGTGACTCTGCGTCGGGGTTATCGTGACTCTGTGTCGGGGTTATAGTGACTCTGTGTCGGGGTTATCGTGACTCTGTGTCGGGGTTATAGTGACTGTGTCGGGGTTATCGTGACTCTGTGTCGGGGTTATAGTGACTCTGTGTCGGGGTTATAGTGACTGTGTCGGGGTTATCGTGACTCTGTGTCGGGGTTATAGTGACTCTGTGTCGGGGTTATAGTGACTCTGTGTCGGGGTTATAGTGACTCTGTGTCGGGGTTATAGTGACTCTGTGTCGGGGTTATAGTGACTGTGTCGGGTTTATCGTGACTCTGTGTCGGGGTTATAGTGACTCTGTGTCGGGGTTATAGTGACTCTGTGTCGGGGTTATAGTGACTCTGTGTCGGGGTTATAGTGACTCTGTGTCGGGGTTATAGTGACTCTGTGTCGGGGTTATAGTGACTCTGTGTCGGGGTTATAGTGACTCTGTGTCGGGGTCATAGTGACTCTGTGTCGGGGTTATAGTGACTCTGTGTCGGGGTTATAGTGACTCTGTGTCGGGGTTACAGTGACTCTGTTTTGGGGATTATAGTGACTCTGTGTCGGGGTTATAGTGACTCTGTGTCGGGGTTATAGTGACTGTGTCGGGGTTATCGTGACTCTGTGTCGGGGTTATAGTGACTCTGTCTCGGGGTTATAGTGACTCTGTGTCGGGGTTATAGTGACTCTGTGTCTGGGTTATAGTGACTCTGTGTCGGGGTTATAGTGACTCTGTGTCGGGGTTATAGTGAGTCTGTGTCGGGGTTACAGTGATTCTCTGTCGGGGTGATAGTGAGTCTGTGTCGGGGTTACAGTGACTCTGTGTCGGGGTTACAGTGACACTGTGTCGGGGTGATAGTGAGTCTGTGTCGGGGTTACAGTGATTCTGTGTCGGGGTTATAGTGACTCTGTGTCGGGGTTCTCGTGATTCTGTGTCGCAGTTAGAGTGAGTCTGTGTCGGGGTTATGGTGAGTCTGTGTCGGGGTTATCGTGACACTGGGTCGGAGTTATAGTGACTCTGTGTCGGGGTTATAGTGACTCTGTGTCGGGGTAATACTGACTCTGTGTCGGGGTTATAGTGACTGTGTCGGGGTTATAGTGACTCTGTGTCGGGGTTATAGTGACTCTGTGTCGGGGTTATAGTGACTCTGTGTCGGGGTTATAGTGACTCTGTGTCGGGGTTATAGTGACTCTCTGTCGGGGTTATAGTGACTCTGTGTCGGGGTTATCGTGACTGTGTCGGGGTTATAGTGACTCTGTGTCGGGGTTATAGTGACTGTGTCGGGGTTATAGTGACTCTGTGTCGGGGTTATAGTGACTCTGTGTCGGGGTTAGAGTGACTCTGTGTCGGGGTTATAGTGACTCTGTGTCGGGGTTATAGTGACTCTGTGTCGGGGTTATAGTGACTCTGTGTCGGGGTTAGAGTGACTCTGTGTCGGGGTTATAGTGACTCTGTGTCGGGGTTATAGTGACTCTGTGTCGGGGTTATAGTGACACTGTGTCGGGGTTACAGTGACTCTGTGTCGGGGTTATAGTGACTCTGTTTCGGGGTTACAGTGACTCTGTGTCGGGGTTATAGTGACTCTGTGTCGGGGTTCTCGTGATTCTGTGTCGCAGTTAGAGTGAGTCTGTGTCGGGGATATGGTGAGTCTGTGTCGGGCTTATAGTGAGTCTGTGTCGGGGTTATAGTGATTCTGTGTCAGGGTTATAGTGACTCTGTTTCGGGGTTATACTGACTCTGTGTCGGGGTTATCGTGACACTGGGTCGGGGTTATAGTGACTCTCGGTCGGGGTTATAGTGACTCTGGGTCGGGGTTATAGTGACTCTGGGTCGGGGTTATCGTGACTCTGTGTCGGGGTTATAGTGACTCTGGGTCGGGGTTGTAGTGACTCTGGGTCGGAGTTATTGTGACTCTGTGTCGGGGTTATAGTGACTCTGGGTCGGGGTTATCATGACTCTGTGTCGGGGTTATAGTGACTCTGGGTCGGGGTTCTCGTGATTCTGTGTCGCGGTTAGTGTGAGTCTGTGTCGGGGTTATGGTGAGTCTGTGTCGGAGTGATGGTGACTCTGGGTCGGGGTTATAGTGACTCTGTGTCGGGGTTATAGTGACTCTGTGTCGGGGTTATAGTGACTCTGTGTCGGGGTTATAGTGACTCTGTGTCGGGGTTATCGTGAGTCTGTGTCGGGGTTATAGTGGCTCTGTGTCAGGGTTATAGTGACTCTGTGTCGGGGTTATAGTGACTCTGTGTCAGGGTTATAGTGACTCTGTGTCGGGGTTATAGTGACTCTGTGTCGGGGTTATAGTGACTCTGTGTCGGGGTTATAGTGACTCTGTGTCGGGGTTATCGTGACTCTCTGTCGGGGTTATCGTGACTCTGTGTCGGGGTTATAGTGACTCTGTGTCGGGGTTATAATGACTCTGTGTCGGGGTTATAGTGACTGTGTGTCGGTGTTATAGTGACTCTCTGTCGGGGTTATAGTGACTCTGTGTCGGGGTTATAGTGGCTCTGTGTCGGGGTTATAGTGACTCTGTGTCGGGGTTATAGTGACTCTGTGTCGGGGTTACAGAGACTCTGTGTCGGGGTGATAGTGAGTCTGTGTCGGGGTTATAGTGACTCTGTGTTGGGGTCATAGTGACTCTGTGTCGGGGTTAGAGTGACTCTGTGTCGGGGTTATAGTGACTCTGTGTCGGGGTTATAGTGACTCTGTGTCGGGGTTATAGTGACTCTGTGTCGGGGTTATAGTGACTCTGTGTCGGGGTTATAGTGACTCTGTGTCGGGGTTATAGTGACTCTGTGTCGGGGTTATAGTGACTCTGTGTCGGGGTTAGAGTGACTCTGTGTCGGGGTTATAGTGACTCTGTGTCGGGGTTATAGTGACTCTGTGTCGGGGTTACAGTGACTCTGTGTCGGGGTTATCGTGACTCTGTGTCGGGGTTATAGTGACTCTGTGTCGGGGTTCTCGTGATTCTGTGTCGCAGTTAGAGTGAGTCTGTGTCGGGGATATGGTGAGTCTGTGTCGGGGTTATAGTGAGTCTGTGTCGGGGTTATAGTGATTCTGTGTCAGGGTTATAGTGACTCTGTTTCGGGGTTATACTGACTCTGTCTCGGGGTTATCGTGACACTGGGTCGGGGTTATAGTGACTCTCGGTCGGGGTTATAGTGACTCTGGGTCGGGGTTATCGTGACTCTGTGTCGGGGTTATAGTGACTCTGGGTCGGGGTTGTAGTGACTCTGGGTCGGAGTTATTGTGACTCTGTGTCGGGGTTATAGTGACTCTGGGTCGGGGTTATCATGACTCTGTGTCGGGGTTATAGTGACTCTGGGTCGGGGTTCTCGTGATTCTGTGTCGCGGTTAGTGTGAGTCTGTGTCGGGGTTATGGTGAGTCTGTGTCGGAGTGATGGTGACTCTGGGTCGGGGTTATAGTGACTCTGTGTCGGGGTTATAGTGACTCTGTGTCGGGGTTATAGTGACTCTGTGTCGGGGTTATAGTGACTCTGTGTCGGGGTTATCGTGAGTCTGTGTCGGGGTTATAGTGACTCTGTGTCGGGGTTATAATGACTCTGTGTCGGGGTTATAGTGACTCTGTGTCGGGGTTATAGTGACTCTGTGTCGGGGTTATAGTGACTCTGTGTCGGGGTTATAGTGACTCTGTGTCGGGGTTATAGTGACTCTGTGTCGGGGTTATAGTGACTCTGTGTCGGGGTTATAGTGGCTCTGTGTCGGGGTTACAGTGACTCTGTGTCGGGGTTATAGTGACTCTGTGTCGGGGTTATAGTGACTCTGTGTCGGGGTTATCGTGACTCTCTGTCGGGGTTATCGTGACTCTGTGTCGGGGTTATAGTGACTCTGTGTCGGGGTTATAGTGACTCTCTGTCGGGGTTATAGTGACTCTGTGTCGGGGTTATAGTGGCTCTGTGTCGGGGTTACAGTGACTCTGTGTCGGGGTTATAGTGACTCTGTGTCGGGGTTATAGTGACTCTGTGTCGGGGTTATCGTGACTCTCTGTCGGGGTTATCGTGACTCTGTGTCGGGGTTATAGTGACTCTGTGTCGGGGTTATAATGACTCTGTGTCGGGGTTATAGTGACTCTGTGTTGGGGTTATAGTGACTCTGTGTCGGGGTTATAGTGACTGTGTGTCGGTGTTATAGTGACTCTCTGTCGGGGTTATAGTGACTCTGTGTCGGGGTTATAGTGGCTCTGTGTCGGGGTTATAGTGACTCTGTGTCGGGGATATCGTGACTCTGTGTCGGGGTTATAGTGACTGTGTCGGGGTTATAGTGACTGTGTCGGGGTTATAGTGATTCTGTGTCGGGGTTATAGTGACTCTGTGTCGGGGTTAGAGTGACTCTGTGTCGGGGTTATAGTGACTCTGTGTCGGGGTTAGAGTGACTCTGTGTCGGGGTTATAGTGACTCTGTGTCGGGGTTATAGTGACTCTGTGTCGGGGTTATAGTGACTCTGCGTCGGGGTTATACTGACTCTGTGTCGGGGTTATAGTGACTCTGTGTCGGTGTTATAGTGACTCTGGGTCGGCGTTATAGTGACTCTCTGTCGGGGATATAGTGACTCTCTGTCGGGGTTATAGTGACTCTGTGTCGGGGTTATAGTGACTCTGTGTCGGGGTTATAGTGACTCTGTGTCGGGGTTATAGTGACTCTGTGTCGGGGTTATAGTGACTCTGTGTCGGGGTTATAGTGACTCTGTGTCGGGGTTATAGTGACTCTGTGTCGGGGTTATAGTGACTCTGTGTCGGGGTTAGAGTGACTCTGTGTCGGGGTTATAGTGACTCTCTGTCGGGGTTATAGTGACTCTGTGTCGGGGTTATAGTGACTCTGTGTCGGGGTTACAGTGACTCTGTGTCGGGGTTACAGTGACTCTGTGTCGGGGTTATCGTGACTCTGTGTCGGGGTTATAGTGACTCTGTGTCGGGGTTCTCGTGATTCTGTGTCGCAGTTAGAGTGAGTCTGTGTCGGGGTTATGGTGAGTCTGTGTCGGGGTTATAGTGATTCTGTGTCGGGGTTATAGTGACTCTGTTTCGGGGTTATACTGACTCTGTGTCGGGGTTATCGTGACACTGGGTCGGGGTTATAGTGACTCTCGGTCGGGGTTATCATGACTCTGGGTTGGGGTTATCGTGACTTTGTGTCGGGGTTATAGTGACTCTGGGTCGGGGTTATAGTGACTCTGGGTCGGAGTTATAGTGACTCTGTGTCGGGGTTATAGTGACTCTGGGTCGCGGTTATCATGACTCTGTGTCGGGGTTATAGTGACTCTGGGTCGGGGTTCTCGTGATTCTGTGTCGCGGTTAGTGTGAGTCTGTGTCGGGGTTATGGTGAGTCTGTGTCGGGGTGATGGTGACTCTGGGTCGGGGTTATAGTGACTCTGTGTCGTGGTTATAGTGACTCTGTGTCGGGGTTATAGTGACTCTGGGTTATAGTGATTCTGTGTCGGGGTTATAGTGACTCTGTGTCGGGGTTATAGTGACTCTGGGTCAGGGTTATAGTGACTCTGTGTCAGGGTTGTAGCGACTCTGGGTCGGGGTTATTGTGACTCTGTGTCGGGGTTATAGTGACTCTGTGTCGGGGTTCTCGTGATTCTGTGTCGCAGTTAGAGTGAGTCTGTGTCGGGGATATGGTGAGTCTGTGTCGGGGTTATAGTGAGTCTGTGTCGGGGTTATAGTGATTCTGTGTCAGGGTTATAGTGACTCTGTGTCGGGGTTAGAGTGACTCTGTGTCGGGGTTATAGTGACTCTCTGTCGGGGTTATAGTGACTCTGTGTCGGGGTTAGAGTGACTCTGTGTCGGGGTTATAGTGACTCTGTGTCGGGGTTATAGTGACTCTGTGTCGGAGTTATAGTGACTCTGTGTCGGGGTTACAGTGACTCTGTGTCGGAGTTATAGTGACTCTGTTTCGGGGTTACAGTGACTCTGTGTCGGGGTTATAGTGAGTCTGTTGTCGGGGTTATAGTGACTCTGTGTCGGGGTTGTCGTGACACTGGGTCGGGGTTATAGTGACTCTCGGTCGGGGTTATAGTGACTCTGGGTCGGGGTTATCGTGACTCTGTGTCGGGGTTACAGTGACTCTGGGTCGGGGTTGTAGTGACTCTGGGTCGGAGTTATTGTGACTCTGTGTCGGGGTTATAGTGACTCTGGGTCGGGGTTATCATGACTCTGTGTCGGGGTTATTGTGACTCTGTGTGGGGGTTATAGTGACTCTGTGTCGGGGTTATAGTGACTCTGTGTCGGGGTTATTGTGACTCTGTGTCGGGGTTATAGTGATTCTGTGTCGGGGTTATAGTGACTCTGTGTCGGGGTTATTGTGACTCTGTGTCGGGGTTATAGTGATTCTGTGTCGGGGTGATAGTGACTCTGTGTCAGGGGTATTGTGACTCTGTGTCGGGGTTATCGTGATTCTGTGTCGCGGTTAGTGTGAGTCTGTGTCGGGGTTATGGTGAGTCTGTGTCGGAGTGATGGTGACTCTGGGTCGGGGTTATAGTGACTCTGTGTCGGGGTTATAGTGACTCTGTGTTGGGGTTATAGTGACTCTGTGTCGGGGTTATAGTGACTCTGTGTCGGGGTTATTGTGACTCTGTGTCGGGGTTATAGTTATTCTGTGTCGGGGTTATAGTGACTCTGTATCGGGGTTATAGTGACTCTGTGTCGGGGTTATAGTGACTCTGTGTCGGGGTGATAGTGACTCTGGGTCGGGGTTGTAGTGACTCTGGGTCGGAGTTATTGTGACTCTGTGTCGGGGTTATAGTGACTCTGGGTCGGGGTTATCATGACTCTGTGTCGGGGTTATAGTGACTCTGGGTCGGGGTTCTCGTGATTCTGTGTCGCGGTTAGTGTGAGTCTGTGTCGGGGTTATGGTGAGTCTGTGTCGGAGTGATGGTGACTCTGGGTCGGGGTTATAGTGACTCTGTGTCGGGGTTATAGTGACTCTGTGTCGGGGTTATAGTGACTCTGTGTCGGGGTTATAGTGACTCTGTGTCGGGGTTATCGTGAGTCTGTGTCGGGGTTATAGTGACTCTGTGTCGGGGTTATAATGACTCTGTGTCGGGGTTATAGTGACTCTGTGTCGGGGTTATAGTGACTCTGTGTCGGGGTTATAGTGACTCTGTGTCGGGGTTATAGTGACTCTGTGTCGGGGTTATAGTGACTCTGTGTCGGGGTTATAGTGACTCTGTGTCGGGGTTATAGTGGCTCTGTGTCGGGGTTACAGTGACTCTGTGTCGGGGTTATAGTGACTCTGTGTCGGGGTTATAGTGACTCTGTGTCGGGGTTATTGTGACTCTCTGTCGGGGTTATCGTGACTCTGTGTCGGGGTTATAGTGACTCTGTGTCGGGGTTATAGTGACTCTCTGTCGGGGTTATAGTGACTCTGTGTCGGGGTTATAGTGGCTCTGTGTCGGGGTTACAGTGACTCTGTGTCGGGGTTATAGTGACTCTGTGTCGGGGTTATAGTGACTCTGTGTCGGGGTTATAGTGACTCTGTGTCGGGGTTATAGTGACTCTGTGTCGGGGTTATAATGACTCTGTGTCGGGGTTATAGTGACTCTGTGTTGGGGTTATAGTGACTCTGTGTCGGGGTTATAGTGACTGTGTGTCGGTGTTATAGTGACTCTCTGTCGGGGTTATAGTGACTCTGTGTCGGGGTTATAGTGGCTCTGTGTCGGGGTTATAGTGACTCTGTGTCGGGGATATCGTGACTCTGTGTCGGGGTTATAGTGACTGTGTCGGGGTTATAGTGACTCTGTGTCGGGGTTAGAGTGACTCTGTGTCGGGGTTATAGTGACTCTGTGTCGGGGTTAGAGTGACTCTGTGTCGGGGTTATAGTGACTCTGTGTCGGGGTTATAGTGACTCTGTGTCGGGGTTATAGTGACTCTGCGTCGGGGTTATACTGACTCTGTGTCGGGGTTATAGTGACTCTGTGTCGGTGTTATAGTGACTCTGGGTCGGCGTTATAGTGACTCTCTGTCGGGGATATAGTGACTCTCTGTCGGGGTTATAGTGACTCTGTGTCGGGGTTATAGTGACTCTGTGTCGGGGTTATAGTGACTCTGTGTCGGGGTTATAGTGACTCTGTGTCGGGGTTATAGTGACTCTGTGTCGGGGTTATAGTGACTCTGTGTCGGGGTTATAGTGACTCTGTGTCGGGGTTATAGTGACTCTGTGTCGGGGTTAGAGTGACTCTGTGTCGGGGTTATAGTGACTCTCTGTCGGGGTTATAGTGACTCTGTGTCGGGGTTATAGTGACTCTGTGTCGGGGTTACAGTGACTCTGTGTCGGGGTTACAGTGACTCTGTGTCGGGGTTATCGTGACTCTGTGTCGGGGTTATAGTGACTCTGTGTCGGGGTTCTCGTGATTCTGTGTCGCAGTTAGAGTGAGTCTGTGTCGGGGTTATGGTGAGTCTGTGTCGGGGTTATAGTGATTCTGTGTCGGGGTTATAGTGACTCTGTTTCGGGGTTATACTGACTCTGTGTCGGGGTTATCGTGACACTGGGTCGGGGTTATAGTGACTCTCGGTCGGGGTTATCATGACTCTGGGTTGGGGTTATCGTGACTTTGTGTCGGGGTTATAGTGACTCTGGGTCGGGGTTATAGTGACTCTGGGTCGGAGTTATAGTGACTCTGTGTCGGGGTTATAGTGACTCTGGGTCGCGGTTATCATGACTCTGTGTCGGGGTTATAGTGACTCTGGGTCGGGGTTCTCGTGATTCTGTGTCGCGGTTAGTGTGAGTCTGTGTCGGGGTTATGGTGAGTCTGTGTCGGGGTGATGGTGACTCTGGGTCGGGGTTATAGTGACTCTGTGTCGTGGTTATAGTGACTCTGTGTCGGGGTTATAGTGACTCTGGGTTATAGTGATTCTGTGTCGGGGTTATAGTGACTCTGTGTCGGGGTTATAGTGACTCTGGGTCAGGGTTATAGTGACTCTGTGTCAGGGTTGTAGCGACTCTGGGTCGGGGTTATTGTGACTCTGTGTCGGGGTTATAGTGACTCTGTGTCGGGGTTCTCGTGATTCTGTGTCGCAGTTAGAGTGAGTCTGTGTCGGGGATATGGTGAGTCTGTGTCGGGGTTATAGTGAGTCTGTGTCGGGGTTATAGTGATTCTGTGTCAGGGTTATAGTGACTCTGTGTCGGGGTTAGAGTGACTCTGTGTCGGGGTTATAGTGACTCTCTGTCGGGGTTATAGTGACTCTGTGTCGGGGTTAGAGTGACTCTGTGTCGGGGTTATAGTGACTCTGTGTCGGGGTTATAGTGACTCTGTGTCGGAGTTATAGTGACTCTGTGTCGGGGTTACAGTGACTCTGTGTCGGAGTTATAGTGACTCTGTTTCGGGGTTACAGTGACTCTGTGTCGGGGTTATAGTGAGTCTGTTGTCGGGGTTATAGTGACTCTGTGTCGGGGTTGTCGTGACACTGGGTCGGGGTTATAGTGACTCTCGGTCGGGGTTATAGTGACTCTGGGTCGGGGTTATCGTGACTCTGTGTCGGGGTTACAGTGACTCTGGGTCGGGGTTGTAGTGACTCTGGGTCGGAGTTATTGTGACTCTGTGTCGGGGTTATAGTGACTCTGGGTCGGGGTTATCATGACTCTGTGTCGGGGTTATTGTGACTCTGTGTGGGGGTTATAGTGACTCTGTGTCGGGGTTATAGTGACTCTGTGTCGGGGTTATTGTGACTCTGTGTCGGGGTTATAGTGATTCTGTGTCGGGGTTATAGTGACTCTGTGTCGGGGTTATTGTGACTCTGTGTCGGGGTTATAGTGATTCTGTGTCGGGGTGATAGTGACTCTGTGTCAGGGGTATTGTGACTCTGTGTCGGGGTTATCGTGATTCTGTGTCGCGGTTAGTGTGAGTCTGTGTCGGGGTTATGGTGAGTCTGTGTCGGAGTGATGGTGACTCTGGGTCGGGGTTATAGTGACTCTGTGTCGGGGTTATAGTGACTCTGTGTTGGGGTTATAGTGACTCTGTGTCGGGGTTATAGTGACTCTGTGTCGGGGTTATTGTGACTCTGTGTCGGGGTTATAGTTATTCTGTGTCGGGGTTATAGTGACTCTGTATCGGGGTTATAGTGACTCTGTGTCGGGGTTATAGTGACTCTGTGTCGGGGTGATAGTGACTCTTTGTCGGGGTTATAGTGACTCTGTGTCGGGGTTATAGTGATTCTGTGTCGGGGTGATAGTGACTCTGTGTCGGGGTTATAGTGATTCTGTGTCGGGGTTATAGTGACTCTGTGTCGGGGTTATAGTGACTCTGTGTCGGGGTGATCGTGACTCTGTGTCAGGGTTATTGTGACTCTGTGTCGGGGTTATCGTGATTCTGTGTCGCGGTTAGTGTGAGTCTGTGTCGGGGTTATGGTGAGTCTGTGTCGGAGTGATGGTGACTCTGGGTCGGGGTTATAGTGACTCTGTGTCGGGGTTATAGTGACTCTGTGTTGGGGTTATAGTGACTCTGTGTCGGGGTTATAGTGACTCTGTGTCGGGGTTATTGTGACTCTGTGTCGGGGTTATAGTGATTCTGTGTCGGGGTTATAGTGACTCTGTGTCGGGGTTATAGTGACTCTGTGTCGGGGTTATAGTGACTCTGTGTCGGGGTTATAGTGATTCTGTGTCGGGGTGATAGTGACTCTGTGTCGGGGTTATAGTGATTCTGTGTCGGGGTTATAAGCACTCTGTGTCAGGGTTATTGTGACTCTGTGTCGGGGTTATAGTGACTCTGGGTCGGGGTTTTAGTGACTCTGGGTCGGGGTTATAGTGACTGTGTCGGGGTTATAGTGACTCTGTGTCGGGGTTATAGTGACTCTGTGTCGGGGTTATAGTGACTCTGTGTCGAGGTTATATTGACTCTGGGTCGGGGTTATAGTGACTCTGTGTCGGGGTTATAGTGACTCTGTGTCGGGGTCATCGTGACTCTGTGTCGGGGTTATAGTGACTCTGGGTCGGGGTTTTAGTGACTCTGGGTCGGGGTTATAGTGACTCTGTGTCGAGGTTATATTGACTCTGGGTCGGGATTATAGTGACTCTGTGTCGGGGTTATAGTGACTCTGTGTCGGGGTCATCGTGACTCTGTGTCGGGGTTATGGTGACTCTGTGTCGGGGTTAGAGTGATTCTGTGTCGGGGTTATAGTGACTCTGTGTCGGGGTTATTGTGACTCTGTGTCGGGGTTATAGTGACTCTGTGTCGGCGTTATCGTGACTCTGTGTCGGGGTCATCGTGACTCTGTGTCGAGGTTATAGTGACTCTGGGTCGGGGTTTTAGTGACTCTGTGTCGGGGTTATAGTGACTCTGGGTCGGGGTTATAGTGACTCTGTGTCGGGGTTATAGTGACTCTGGGTCGGGGTTATAGTGACTCTGGGTCGGGGTTCGAGTGACTCTGTGTCGGGGTTATAGTGACTCTGTGTCGGGGTGAAAGTGACTCTGGGTCGGGGTTATAGTGACTCTGTGTCGGGGTTATCGTGACTCTGCGTCGGGGTTATCGTGACTCTGTGTCGGGGTTATAGTGACTCTGTGTCGGGGTTATAGTGACTCTGTGTCGGGGTTATCGTGACTCTGTGTCGGGGTTATAGTGTCTCTGTGTCGGGGTTATAGTGACTCTGGGTCGGGGTTATAGTGACTCTGTGTCGGGGTTATAGTGTCTCTGTGTCGGGGATATAGCGACTCTGGGTCGGGGTTATAGTGACTCTGTGTCGGGGTTATAGTGACTCTGTGTCGGGGTTATAGTGACTCTGTGTCGGGGTTATAGTGATTCTGTGTCGGGGTTATAGTGACTCTGTGTCGAGGTTATATTGACTCTGTGTCGGGGTTATAGTGACTCTGTGTCGAGGTTATATTGACTCTGTGTCGGGGTTATAGTGACTCTGTGTCGAGGTTATATTGACTCTGTGTCGGGGTTATAGTGACTCTGGGTTATAGTGATTCTGTGTCGGGGTTATAGTGACTCTGTGTCGGGGTTATAGTGACTCTGGGTCAGGGTTATAGTGACTCTGTGTCGGGGTTGTCGCGACTCTGGGTCGGGGTTATTGTGACTCTGTGTCGGGGTTATCGTGACTCTGTGGCGGGGTTATAGTGACTCTGTGTCGGGGTTATAGTGACTCTGTGTCGGGGTTATAGTGACTCAGTGTCGGGGTTATAGTGACTCTGTGTCGGGGTTAGAGTGACTCTGTGTCGGGGTTAGAGTGACCCCGTGTTGGGGTTAGAGTGACTCTGGGTCGGGGTTATAGTGACTCTGTGTCGGGGTTAGAGTGACTCTGGGTCGGGGTTATAGTGACTCTGTGTCGGGGTTAGAGTGACCCCGTGTTGGGGTTAGAGTGACTCTGGGTCGGGGTTATAGTGACTCTGTGTCGGGGTTAGAGTGACTCTGGGTCGGGGTTATAGTGACTCTGTTTCGGGGTTAGAGTGACCCCGTGTTGGGGTTAGAGTGACTCTGGGTCGGGGTTATAGTGACTCTGTGTCGGGGTTAGAGTGACTCTGGGTCGCGGTTATAGTGACTCTGTGTCGGTGTTATAGTGACTCTGTGTCGGGGTTATAGTGACTCTGTGTCGGGGTTATAGTGACTCTGGGTCGGGGTTATAGTGACTCTCGGTCGGGGTTATCGTGACTCTGTGTCGGGGTTATCGTGACTCTGTGTCGGGGTTATAGTGACTCTGTGTCGGGGTTATAGTGACTCTGTGTCAGGGTTATAGTGACTCTGGGTCGGGGTTATAGTGATTCTGTGTCGCGGTGAGTGTGAGTCTGTGTCGGGGTTATGGTGAGTCTGTGTCGGGGTTATGGTGAGTCTGTGTCGGGCTTGTAGTGACTCTGTGTCGGGGTTATAGTGACTCTGTGTCGGGGTTATAGTGACTCTTGGTCGGGGTTATAGTGACTCTGGGTCGGGGTTATAGTGACTCTGTGTCGGGGTTATAGTGACTCTGTGTCCGGGTTATAGTGACTCTGGGTCGGGGGTATAGTGACTCTCTGTCGGGGTTAGAGTGACTCTCTGTCGGGGTTATAGTGACTCTGTGTCGGGGTTATAGTGACTCTGTGTCGGGGTTATAGTGACTCTGTGTCGGGGTCATAGTGACTCTGTGTCGGGGTTATAGTGAGTCTGTGTCGGGGTTATAGTGACTCTGTGTCGGGGTTATCGAGACTCTGTGTCGGGGTTATCGTGACTCTGTGTCGGGGTTATAGTGACTCTGTTTCGGGGTTATAGTGACTCTGTGACGGGGTTATCGTGACTCTGTGTCGGGGTTATAGTGACTCTGGGTCGGGGTTCTCGTGATTCTGTGTCGCAGTTAGAGTGAGTCTGTGTCGGGGTTATGGTGAGTCTGTGTCGGGGTTATAGTGATTCTGTGTCGGGGTTATAGTGACTCTGTGTCGGGGTTATAGTGACTCTGTGTCGGGGTTATAGTGACTCTGTGTCGGGGTTATAGTGAGTCTGTGTCGGGGTTATAGTGACTCTGTGTCGGGGTTATCGAGACTCTGTGTCGGGGTTATCGTGACTCTGTGTCGGGGTTATAGTGACTCTGTGTCGGGGTTATAGTGACTCTGTGTCGGGGTTATCGTGACTCTGTGTCGGGGTTATAGTGAGTCTGTGTCGGGGTTATAGTGACTCTGTGTCGGGCTTATCGAGACTCTGTGTCGGGGTTATCGTGACTCTGTGTCGGGGTTATAGTGACTCTGTGTCGGGGTTATATTGACTCTGTGTCGGGGTTATAGTGACTCTGTGTCGGGGTTATCGAGACTCTGTGTCGGGGTTATCGTGACTCAGTGTCGGGGTTATAGTGACTCTGTGTCGGGGTTATAGTGACTCTGTGTCGGGGTTATAGTGACTCTGTGTCGGGGTTATAGTGACTCTGTGTCGGGGTTATAGTGACTCTGTGTCGGGGTTATAGTGACTCTGTGTCGGGGTTATAGTGACTCTGTGTCGGGGTTATAATGACTCTGTGTCGGGGTTATAGTGACTCTGTGTCGGGGTTATAGTGACTCTGGGTCGGGGTTATAGTGACTCTGGGTCGGGGTTCTCGTGATTCTGTGTCGCAGTTAGAGTGAGTCTGTGTCGGGGTTATGGTGAGTCTGTGTCGGGGTTATAGTGATTCTGTGTCGGGGTTATAGTGACTCTGTTTCGGGGTTAGAGTGACTCTGTGTCGGGGTTATCGTGACTCTGGGTCGGGGTTATAGTGACTCTGTGTCGGGGTTATAGTGACTCTCGGTCGGGGTTATAGTGACTCTGGGTCGGGGTTATAGTGACTCTGTGTCGGGGTTATCGTGACTCTGGGTCGGGGTTATAGTGACTCTCGGTCGGGGTTATAGTGACTCTGGGTCGGGGTTATCGGGACTCTGTGTCGGGGTTATAGTGACTCTGGGTCGGGGTTCTCGTGATTCTGTGTCGCGGTTAGTGTGTCTGTGTCGGGGTTATGGTGAGTCTGTGTCGGGGTTATGGTGAGTCTGTGTCGGGGTTTTGGTGAGTCTGTGTCGGGGTTATAGTGAGTCTGTGTCGGGGTTATAGTGACTCTGTGTCGGGGTTATAGTGACTCTGTGTCGGGGTTATAGTGACTCTGTGTCGGGGTGAGAGTGACTCTGTGTCGGGGTTATAGTGACTCTGTGTCGGGGTTATAGTGACTCTGTGTCGGGGTTATAGTGACTCTGGGTCGGGGTTATAGTGACTCTGGGTCGGGGTTATAGTGACTCTGTGTCGGGGTTATAGTGACTCTGTGTCGGGGTTATAGTGACTCTGTGTCGGGGTTATTGTGACTCTGTGTCGGGGTTATCGTGACTCTGTGTCGGGGTTATAGCGACTCTGGGTCGGGGTTATAGTGACTCTGTGTCGGGGTTATAGTGACTCTGTGTCGGGGTTATAGTGACTCTGTGTCGGGGTTAGAGTGACTCTGTGTCGGGGTTATAGTGACTCTGTGTCGGGGTTATAGTGAGTCTGTGTCGGGGTTATGGTGAGTCTGTGTCGGGGTGAGAGAGACTCTGGGTCGGGGTTAGAGTGACTCTGTGTCGGGGTTATATTGACTGTGTCGGGGTTATCGTGACTCTGTGTCGGGGTTATAGTGACTCTGTGTCGGGGTTATCGTGACTCTGTGTCGGGGTTATAGCGACTCTGGGTCGGGGTTATAGTGACTCTGTGTCGGGGTTATAGTGACTCTGTGTCGGGGTTATAGTGACTCTGTGTCGGGGTTATAGTGACTCTGTGTCGGGGTTATAGTGACTCTGGGTCGGGGTAATAGTGACTCTCTGTCGGGGATATAGTGACTCTCTGTCGGGGTTATAGTGACTCTGTGTCGGGGTTATAGTGACTCTGTGTCGAGGTTATAGTGACTCTGGGTGTGGGTTATAGTGACTCTGGGTCGGGGTTATAGTGACTCTGTGTCGGGGTTATTGTGACTCTGGGTCGGGGTTATAGTGACTCTGTGTTGGGGTTATAGTGACTCTGTGTCGGGGTTATTGTGACTCTGGGTCGGGGTTAGAGTGACTCTGTGTCTGGGTTATAGTGACTCTGGGTCAGGGTTATAGTGACTCTGTGTCGGGGTTGTAGTGACTCTGTGTCGGGGTTATAGTGACTCTGTGTCGGGGTTATTGTGACTCTGTGTCGGGGTTATCGTGACTCTGTGTCGGGGTTATAGCGACTCTGGGTCGGGGTTATAGTGACTCTGTGTCGTGGTTAGAGTGACTGTGTCGGGGTTATCGTGACTCTGTGTCGGGGTTATCGTGACTCTGTGTCGGGGTTATCGTGACTCTGTGTCGGGGTTATAGTGACTCTGTGTCGGGGTTATAGTGACTGTGTCGGGGTTATCGTGACTCTGTGTCGGGGTTATCGCGACTCTGGGTCGGGGTTATAGTGACTCTGTGTCGGGGTTATAGTGTCTCGGTGTCGGGGTTATAGTGACTCTGTGTCGGGGTTATAGTGACTCTGGGTCGGGGTTATAGTGACTCTCTGTCGGGGATATAGTGACTCTCTGTCGGGGTTATAGTGACTCTGTGTCGGGGTTATCGTGACTCTGTGTCGGGGTTACAGTGACTCTGTGTCGGGGTTATAGTGACTCTCTGTCGGGGTTATAGTGACTCTGTGTCGGGGTTATAGTGACTCTGTGTCGGGGTTATCGTGACTCTGTGTCGGGGTTACAGTGACTCTGTGTCGGGGTTATAGTGACTCTGTGTCGGGGTTATAGTGAGTCTGTGTCGGGGTTATCGTGACTCTGTGTCGGGGTGATAGTGGGTCTGTGTCGGGGTTACAGTGACTCTGTGTCGGGGTTACAGTGACACTGTGTCGGGGTGATAGTGAGTCTGTGTCGGGGTTATAGTGACTCTGTGTCGGGGTTAGAGTGACTCTGTGTCTGGGTTATAGTGACTCTGGGTCAGGGTTATAGTGACTCTGTGTCGGGGTTGTAGCGACTCTGGGTCGGCGTTAGAGTGACTCCGTGTCGGGGTTATCGTGACTCTGTGTCGGGGTTATCGTGACTCTGCGTCGGGGTTATCGTGACTCTGTGTCGGGGTTATAGTGACTCTGTGTCGGGGTTATAGTGACTCTGTGTCGGGGTTATCGTGACTCTGCGTCGGGGTTATCGTGACTCTGTGTCGGGGTTATAGTGACTCTGTGTCGGGGTTATAGTGACTCTGTGTCGGGGTTATAGTGACTCTGTGTCGGGGTTATAGTGACTCTGTGTCGGGGTTATAGCGACTCTGTGTCGGGGTTATAGTGACTCTGTGTCGGGGTTAGAGTGACTCTGTGTCGGGGTTATAGTGACTCTGTGTCGGGGTTATAGTGAGTCTGTGTCGGGGTTATGGTGAGTCTGTGTTGGGGTTATAGTGACTCTGTGTCACGGTTATAGTGACTCTGTGTCGGGGTTATAGTGACTCTGTGTCGTGGTTGTAGTGACTCTGTGTCGGGGTTATAGTGACTCTGTGTCGTGGTTATAGTGACTCTGTGTCGGGGTTATAGTGACTCTGTGTCGTGGTTATAGTGACTCTGTGTCGGGATTAAAGGGACTCTGTGTCGGGGTTATAGTTACTCTGTGTCGGGTTATCGTGACTCTGTGTCGGGGTGATCGTGACTCTGTGTTGGGGTTATAGTTACTCTGTGTCGGGGTTATAGTGACTCTGTGTCGGGTTTATAGTGACTCTGTGTCGGGGTTATCGTGACTCTGTGTTGGGGTTATAGTAACTCTGTGTCGGGGTTATAGTGACTCTGTGTCGGGGTTATCGTGACTCTGTGTCGGTGTTATATTGACTCTGTGTCGGGGTTATCGTGACTCTGTGTCGGGGTTATAGTGACTCTGTGTCGGGGTTATCGTGACTCTGTTTCGGGGTTATAGTGTCTCTGTTTCCGGGTTATCGTGACTCTGTGTCGGGGTTATTGTGACCCTGTGTCGGGGTTATAGTGACTCTGTGTCGGGGTTCTAGTGAGTCTGTGTCATGGTTACAGTGACTCTGTGTCGGGGTTATAGTTACTCTGTGTCGGGGTTATAGTGACTCTGTGTCGGGGTTACAGTGACTCTGTGTCGGGGTTACAGTGTCTCTGTGTCGGGGTTATAATGACTCTGTCGGGGTTATCGTGACTCTGTGTCGGGGTTATAGTGACTTTGTGTCGGGGTTATAGTGACTCTCTGTCGGGGTTATAGTGACTCTGTGTCGGGGTTATAGTGACTCTGTGTCGGGGTTATCGTGACTCTGTGTCGGGGTTATAGTGACCATGTGTCGGGGTTATCGTGACTCTGTGTCGGGGTTATCGTGACTCTGTGTCGGGGTTATAGTGACTCTGTGTCGGGGTTATAGTGACTCTGGGTCGGGATTATAGTGACTCTGGGTCGGGGTTATAGTGACTTCGTGTCGGGGTTATAGTGACTCAGTGTCGGGGTTATTGTGATTCTGTGTCGGGGTTATAGTGACTCTGTGTCGGGGTTATAGTGACTCTGTGTCGGGGTTATAGTGACTCTGGGTCGGGGTTATAGTGACTCTGTGTTGGGGTTATAGTGACTCTGTGTCATGGTTATAGTGACTCTGGGTCGGAGTTATAGTGACTCTGTGTCGGGGTTATAGTGAGTCTGTGTCGGGGTTATAGTGATTCTGTGTCGGGGTTATAGTGAGTCTGTGTCGGGGTTAGAGTGACTCTGTGTCGCGGTTATAGTGACTCTGGGTCGGGGTTATAGTGACTCTGTGTCGGGGTTATAGTGACTCTGTGTCGGGGTTATAGTGACTCTGTGTCGGGGTTATAGTGACTCTGTGTCGGTGTTATAGTGACTCTGTGTCGGGGTTATAGTGACTCTGTGTCGGGGTTATAGTGACTCTGTGTCGGGGTTATAGTGACTCTGTGTCGGGGTTATAGTGACTCTGTGTCGGGGTTATAGTGACTCTGTGTCGGGGTTATTGTGACTCTGTGTCGGGTTTATAGTGACTCTGTGTCGGGGTTATCGTGACTCTGTGTCGGGGTTATCGTGACTCTGTGTCGGGGTTATAGTGACTCTGTGTCGGGGTTATAGTGACTCTGTGTCGGGGTTATAGTGACTCTGTGTCGGGGTTATAGTGACTCTGTGTCGGGGTTATTGTGACTCTGGGTCGGGGTTATAGTGACTCTGTGTCGGGGTTATAGTGACTCTGTGTCGGGGTTATAGTGACTCTGTGTCGGGGTCATAGTGACTCTGTGTCGGGGTTACAGTGATTCTGTGTCGGGGTTATAGTGACTCTGTGTCGGGGTTATAGTGACTCTGTGTCGGGGTTATAGTTACTCTGGGTCGGGGTTATAGTGACTCTGTGTCGTGGTTATAGTGACTCTGTGTCGGGGTTATAGTGACTCTGTGTCGGGGTTAGAGTGACTCTGTGTCGGGGTTAGAGTGACTCTGGGTCGGGGTTATAGTGACTCTGTGTCGGGGTTATGGTGACTCTGTGTCGTGGTTATAGTGACTCTGTGTCGGGGTTATAGTGACTCTGTGTCGGGGTTAGAGTGACTCTGTGTCGGGGTTATAGTGACTCTGTGTCGGGGTTATAGTGACTCTGTGTCGGGGTTATAGTGACTCTGTGTCGGGGTTAGAGTGACTCTGTGTCGGGGTTATAGTGACTCTGTGTCGGGGTTATAGTGACTCTGTGTCGGGGTTATAGTGACTCTGTGTCGGGGTTAGAGTGACTCTGTGTCGGGGTTAGAGTGACTCTGGGTCGGGGTTATAGTGACTCTGTGTCGTGGTTATAGTGACTCTGTGTCGGGGTTATAGTGACTCTGTGTCGGGGTTAGAGTGACTCTGTGTCGGGGTTAGAGTGACTCTGGGTCGGGGTTATAGTGACTCTGTGTCGGGGTTATGGTGACTCTGTGTCGTGGTTATAGTGACTCTGTGTCGGGGTTATAGTGACTCTGTGTCGGGGTTAGAGTGACTCTGTGTCGGGGTTAGAGTGACTCTGGGTCGGGGTTATAGTGACTCTGTGTCGTGGTTATAGTGACTCTGTGTCGGGGTTATAGTGACTCTGTGTCGCGGTTATAGTGACTCTGTGTCGGGGTTATCGTGACTCTGTGTCGCGGTTATAGTGACTCTGTGTCGGGGTTATAGTGACTCTGTGTCGGGGTTACAGTAACTCTGTGTCGGGGTTATAGTGACTCTGTGTCGGGTTTATAGTGACTCTGTGTCGGGGTTATCGTGACTCTGTGTCGCGGTTATAGTGACTCTGTGTCGGCGTTATAGTTACTCTGGGTCGGGGTTATAGTGGCTCTGTGTCGTGGTTATAGTGACTCTGTGTCGGGGTTATCGTGACTCTGTGTCGCGGTTATAGTGACTCTGTGTCGGGGTTATAGTTACTCTGTGTCGGGGTTATAGTGACTCTGTGTCGGGTTTATAGTGACTCTGTGTCGGGGTTATAGTGACTCTGTGTCGGGGTTATAGTGACTCTGTGTCGGGGTTATCGTGACTCTGTGTCGGGGTTATAGTGACTCTGTGTCGTGGTTATCGTGACTCTGTGTCGGGGTTATAGTGACTCTGTGTCGGGGTTATCGTGACTCTGTGTCGGGGTTATAGTGACTCTGTGTCGGGGTTATAGTGACTCTGTGTCGGGGTTATAGTGACTCTGTGTCGTGGTTATCGTGACTCTGTGTCGGGGTTATAGTGACTCTGTGTCGGGGTTATCGTGACTCTGTGTCGGGGTTATAGTGACTCTGTGTCGGGGTTATAGTGACTCTGTGTCGGGGTCATAGTGACTCTGTGTCAGGGTTATAGTGACTCTGTGTCGGGGTTATAGTGACTCAGTGTCGGGGTTATCGTGACTCTGTGTCGGGGTTATAGTGACTCTGTGTCGGGGTTATCGTGACTCTGTGTCGGGGTTATAGTGAGTCTGTGTCGGGTTATGGTGAGTCTGTGTAGGGGTTATAGTGAGTCTTTGTCGGGGTTATAGTGAGTCTGTGTCGGGGTTATAGTGACTCTGTGTCGCGGTTATCGTGACTCTGTGTCGGGGTTATAGTGACTCTGTGTCGGGGTTATAGTGACTCTGTGTCCGGGTTATAGTGAGTCTTTGTCAGGGTTATAGTGACTCTGTGTCGCGGTTATCGTGACTCTGTGTCGGGGTTATAGTGACTCTGTGTCCGCGTTATAGTGAGACTTTGTCGGGGTTATTGTGACTCTGTGTCCGGGTTATAGTGATTCTGTGTCCGCGTTATCGTGAATCTTTGTCGGGGTTATAGTGAGTCTGTGTCGTGGTTATAGTTACTCTGTGTCAGGGTTATAGTGAGTCTGTGTCGGGGTTATCGTGAGTCTGTGTCGGGGTTATAGTGATTCTGTGTCCGCGTTATCGTGAATCTTTGTCGGGGTTATAGTGAGTCTGTGTCGTGGTTATAGTTACTCTGTGTCAGGGTTATAGTGACTCTGTGTCCGGGTTATAGTGACTCTGTGTCCGGGTTATAGTGAGTCTGTGTCGGGGTTATTGTGAGTCTGTGTCGGGGTTATAGTGACTCTGTGTCGGGGTTATAGTGACTCTGTGTCAGGGTTATAGTGACTCTGTGTCCGGGTTATAGTGACTCTGTGTCGGGGTTATTGTGAGTCTGTGTCGGGGTTATAGTGACTCTGGGTCGGGGTTATAGTGACTCTGTGTCGGGGTTATAGTGACTCTGTGTCGGGGTTATCGTGACTCTGTGTCGGGGTTATAGTGACTCTGTGTCGGGGTTATAGTGACTCTGTGTTGGGGTTATAGTGACTCTGTGTCGGGGTTATGGTGACTCTGTGTCGGGGTTATAGTGACTCTGTGTCGGGGTTATTGTGACTGTGTCGGCGTTATAGTGACTCTGTGTCGGGGTTATAGTGACTCTGTGTCGGGGTTATCGTGACTCTGTGTCGGGGTTATCGTGACTCTGTGTCGGGGTTATAGTGACTCTGCGTCGGGGTTATAGTGACTCTGTGTCGGGGTTATAGTGACTCTGCGTCGGGGTTATAGTGACTCTGTGTCGGGGTTATAGTGACTCTGTGTCGGGGTTATAGTGACTCTGTGTCGGGGTTATAGTGACTCTGCGTCGGGGTTATAGTGACTCTGTGTCGGGGTTATAGTGACTGTGTCGGGGTTATCGTGACTCTGTGTCGGGGTTATAGTGACTCTGTGTCGGGGTTATTGTGAGTCTGTGTCGGGGTTAGAGTGACTCTGGGTCGGGGTTATAGTTACTCTGTGTCGGGGTTATAGTGACTCTGTGTCGGGGTTATAGTGACTCTGTGTCGGGGTCATAGTGACTGTGTCGGGGTTATAGTGACTCTGTGTCGGGGTCATAGTGACTGTGTCGGGGTTACAGTGACTCTGTGTCAGGGTTATAGTGACTCTCTGTCGGGGTTATAGTGACTCTGTGTCGGGGTCATAGTGACTCTGTGTCGGGGTCATAGTGACTCTGTGTCAGGGTTATAGTGACTCTCTGTCGGGGTTATACTGACTCTGTGTCGGGGTTATAGTGACTCTGTGTCGGGGTTATAGTGACTCTGTGTCGGGGTTATAGTGACTCTGGGTCGGGGTTATAGTGACTCTGTGTCGGGGTTATAGTGACTCTGTGTCGGGGTTATAGTGACTCTCTGTCGGGGTTATAGTGACTCTGGGTCGGGGTTATAGTGACTCTGTGTCGGGGTTACAGTGACTCTGGGTCGGGGTTATAGTGACTCTGTGTCGGGGTTATAGTGACTCTGTGTCGGGGTTATAGTGACTCTCTGTCGGGGTTATAGTGACTCTGGGTCGGGGTTATAGTGACTCTGTGTCGGGGTTACAGTGACTCTGTGTCGGGGTTACAGTGACTCTGGGTCGGGGTTATAGTGACTCTGTGTCGGGGTTATAGTGACTCTGTGTCGGGGTTATAGTGACTCTGTGTCGGGGTTGTAGTGACTCTGTGTCGGGGTTATAGTGACTCTGTGTCGGGGTTATTGTGACTCTGTGTCGGGGTTGTAGTGACTCTGTGTCGGGGTTATAGTGACTCTGTGTCGGGGTTATAGTGACTCTGTGTCGGGGTTATAGTGACTCTGTGTCGGGGTTATAGTGACTCTGTGTCGGGGTTATAGTGACTCTGTGTCGGGGTTATAGTGACTCTGTGTCGGGGTTATAGTGACTCTCTGTCGGGGTTATTGTGACTGTGTCGGGGTTATAGTGACTGTGTCGGGGTTATAGTGACTCTGTGTCGGGGTTATAGTGACTCTGTGTCGGGGTTATAGTGACTCTGTGTCGGGGTTATAGTGACTCTGTGTCGGGGTTATAGTGACTCTGTGTCGGGGTTATCGTGACTCTGTGTCGGGGTTATAGTGACTCTGTGTCGGAGTTATCGTGACTCTGTGTCGGGGTTATAGTGACTCTGTGTCGGGGTTATAGTGACTCTGTGTCGGGGTTGTCGTGACTCTGTGTCGGGGTTATAGTGACTCTGTGTCGGGGTTATAGTGACTCTGTGTCGGGGTTATAGTGACTCTGTGTCGGGGTTATAGTGACTCTGTGTCGGGGTTATAGTGACTCTGTGTCGGGGTTATAGTGACTCTGTGTCGGGGTTATGGTGACTCTGTGTCGGGGTTATAGTGACTCTGTGTCGGGGTTATCGTGACTCTGTGTCGGGGTTATAGTGACTCTGTGTCGGGGTTATAGTGACTCTGTGTCGGGGTTGTCGTGACTCTGTGTCGGGGTTATAGTGACTCTGTGTCGGGGTTATAGTGACTCTGTGTCGGGGTTATAGTGACTCTGTGTCGGGGTTATCGTGACTCTGTGTCGGGGTTATAGTGACTCTGTGTCGGGGTTATAGTGACTCTGTGTCGGGGTTGTCGTGACTCTGTGTCGGGGTTATAGTGACTCTCTGTCGGGGTTATTGTGACTGTGTCGGCGTTATAGTGACTCTGTGTCGGGGTTATAGTGACTCTGTGTCGGGGTTATCGTGACTCTGTGTCGGGGTTGTCGTGACTCTGTGTCGGGGTTATTGTGACTCTGTGTCGGGGTTATAGTGACTCTGTGTCGGGGTTATCGTGACTCTGTGTCGGGGTTGTCGTGACTCTGTGTCGGGGTTATTGTGACTCTGTGTCGGGGTTATAGTGACTCTGTGTCGGGGTTATAGTGACTCTGTGTCGGGGTCATAGTGACTCTGTGTCGGGGTTACAGTGATTCTGTGTCGGGGTTATAGTGACTCTGTGTCGGGGTTATAGTGACTCTGTGTCGGGGTTATCGTGACTCTGTGTCGGGGTTACAGTGACTCTGTGTCGCGGTATAGTGACTCTGTGTCGGCGTTATAGTTACTCTGGGTCGGGGTTATAGTGACTCTGTGTCGGGGTTATAGTGACTCTGTGTCGGGGTTATAGTGACTCTGTGTCGGGGTTATAGTGACTCTGGGTCGGGGTTATAGTGACTCTGTGTCGGGGTTATAGTGACTCTGTGTCGGGGTTATAGTGACTCTGTGTCGGGGTTAGAGTGACTCTGTGGCGGGGTTATAGTTACTCTGTGTCGGGGTTATAGTGACTCTGTGTCGGGGTTATAGTGACTCTGTGTCGGGGTTATAGTGACTCTGTGTCGTGGTTATAGTGACTCTGTGTCGGGGTTAGAGTGACTCTGTGGCGGGGTTATAGTTACTCTGTGTCGGGGTTATAGTGACTCTGTGTCGGGTTTATAGTGACTCTGTGTCGGGGTTATAGTGACTCTGTGTCGGGGTTAGAGTGACTCTGTGTCGGGGTTATCGTGACTCTGTGTCGGGGTTATCGTGACTCTGGGTCGGGGTAATAGTGACTCTCTGTCGGGGATATAGTGACTCTCTGTCGGGGTTATAGTGACTCTGTGTCGGGGTTATAGTGACTCTGTGTCGAGGTTATAGTGACTCTGGGTGTGGGTTATAGTGACTCTGGGTCGGGGTTATAGTGACTCTGTGTCGGGGTTATTGTGACTCTGGGTCGGGGTTATAGTGACTCTGTGTTGGGGTTATAGTGACTCTGTGTCGGGGTTATTGTGACTCTGGGTCGGGGTTAGAGTGACTCTGTGTCTGGGTTATAGTGACTCTGGGTCAGGGTTATAGTGACTCTGTGTCGGGGTTGTAGTGACTCTGTGTCGGGGTTATAGTGACTCTGTGTCGGGGTTATTGTGACTCTGTGTCGGGGTTATCGTGACTCTGTGTCGGGGTTATAGCGACTCTGGGTCGGGGTTATAGTGACTCTGTGTCGTGGTTAGAGTGACTGTGTCGGGGTTATCGTGACTCTGTGTCGGGGTTATCGTGACTCTGTGTCGGGGTTATCGTGACTCTGTGTCGGGGTTATAGTGACTCTGTGTCGGGGTTATAGTGACTGTGTCGGGGTTATCGTGACTCTGTGTCGGGGTTATCGCGACTCTGGGTCGGGGTTATAGTGACTCTGTGTCGGGGTTATAGTGTCTCGGTGTCGGGGTTATAGTGACTCTGTGTCGGGGTTATAGTGACTCTGGGTCGGGGTTATAGTGACTCTCTGTCGGGGATATAGTGACTCTCTGTCGGGGTTATAGTGACTCTGTGTCGGGGTTATCGTGACTCTGTGTCGGGGTTACAGTGACTCTGTGTCGGGGTTATAGTGACTCTCTGTCGGGGTTATAGTGACTCTGTGTCGGGGTTATAGTGACTCTGTGTCGGGGTTATCGTGACTCTGTGTCGGGGTTACAGTGACTCTGTGTCGGGGTTATAGTGACTCTGTGTCGGGGTTATAGTGAGTCTGTGTCGGGGTTATCGTGACTCTGTGTCGGGGTGATAGTGGGTCTGTGTCGGGGTTACAGTGACTCTGTGTCGGGGTTACAGTGACACTGTGTCGGGGTGATAGTGAGTCTGTGTCGGGGTTATAGTGACTCTGTGTCGGGGTTAGAGTGACTCTGTGTCTGGGTTATAGTGACTCTGGGTCAGGGTTATAGTGACTCTGTGTCGGGGTTGTAGCGACTCTGGGTCGGCGTTAGAGTGACTCCGTGTCGGGGTTATCGTGACTCTGTGTCGGGGTTATCGTGACTCTGCGTCGGGGTTATCGTGACTCTGTGTCGGGGTTATAGTGACTCTGTGTCGGGGTTATAGTGACTCTGTGTCGGGGTTATCGTGACTCTGCGTCGGGGTTATCGTGACTCTGTGTCGGGGTTATAGTGACTCTGTGTCGGGGTTATAGTGACTCTGTGTCGGGGTTATAGTGACTCTGTGTCGGGGTTATAGTGACTCTGTGTCGGGGTTATAGCGACTCTGTGTCGGGGTTATAGTGACTCTGTGTCGGGGTTAGAGTGACTCTGTGTCGGGGTTATAGTGACTCTGTGTCGGGGTTATAGTGAGTCTGTGTCGGGGTTATGGTGAGTCTGTGTTGGGGTTATAGTGACTCTGTGTCACGGTTATAGTGACTCTGTGTCGGGGTTATAGTGACTCTGTGTCGTGGTTGTAGTGACTCTGTGTCGGGGTTATAGTGACTCTGTGTCGTGGTTATAGTGACTCTGTGTCGGGGTTATAGTGACTCTGTGTCGTGGTTATAGTGACTCTGTGTCGGGATTAAAGGGACTCTGTGTCGGGGTTATAGTTACTCTGTGTCGGGTTATCGTGACTCTGTGTCGGGGTGATCGTGACTCTGTGTTGGGGTTATAGTTACTCTGTGTCGGGGTTATAGTGACTCTGTGTCGGGTTTATAGTGACTCTGTGTCGGGGTTATCGTGACTCTGTGTTGGGGTTATAGTTACTCTGTGTCGGGGTTATAGTGACTCTGTGTCGGGGTTATCGTGACTCTGTGTCGGTGTTATATTGACTCTGTGTCGGGGTTATCGTGACTCTGTGTCGGGGTTATAGTGACTCTGTGTCGGGGTTATCGTGACTCTGTTTCGGGGTTATAGTGTCTCTGTTTCCGGGTTATCGTGACTCTGTGTCGGGGTTATTGTGACCCTGTGTCGGGGTTATAGTGACTCTGTGTCGGGGTTCTAGTGAGTCTGTGTCATGGTTACAGTGACTCTGTGTCGGGGTTATAGTTACTCTGTGTCGGGGTTATAGTGACTCTGTGTCGGGGTTACAGTGACTCTGTGTCGGGGTTACAGTGTCTCTGTGTCGGGGTTATAATGACTCTGTCGGGGTTATCGTGACTCTGTGTCGGGGTTATAGTGACTTTGTGTCGGGGTTATAGTGACTCTCTGTCGGGGTTATAGTGACTCTGTGTCGGGGTTATAGTGACTCTGTGTCGGGGTTATCGTGACTCTGTGTCGGGGTTATAGTGACCATGTGTCGGGGTTATCGTGACTCTGTGTCGGGGTTATCGTGACTCTGTGTCGGGGTTATAGTGACTCTGTGTCGGGGTTATAGTGACTCTGGGTCGGGATTATAGTGACTCTGGGTCGGGGTTATAGTGACTTCGTGTCGGGGTTATAGTGACTCAGTGTCGGGGTTATTGTGATTCTGTGTCGGGGTTATAGTGACTCTGTGTCGGGGTTATAGTGACTCTGTGTCGGGGTTATAGTGACTCTGGGTCGGGGTTATAGTGACTCTGTGTTGGGGTTATAGTGACTCTGTGTCATGGTTATAGTGACTCTGGGTCGGAGTTATAGTGACTCTGTGTCGGGGTTATAGTGAGTCTGTGTCGGGGTTATAGTGATTCTGTGTCGGGGTTATAGTGAGTCTGTGTCGGGGTTAGAGTGACTCTGTGTCGCGGTTATAGTGACTCTGGGTCGGGGTTATAGTGACTCTGTGTCGGGGTTATAGTGACTCTGTGTCGGGGTTATAGTGACTCTGTGTCGGGGTTATAGTGACTCTGTGTCGGTGTTATAGTGACTCTGTGTCGGGGTTATACTGACTCTGTGTCGGGGTTATAGTGACTCTGTGTCGGGGTTATAGTGACTCTGTGTCGGGGTTATAGTGACTCTGTGTCGGGGTTATAGTGACTCTGTGTCGGGGTTATTGTGACTCTGTGTCGGGTTTATAGTGACTCTGTGTCGGGGTTATCGTGACTCTGTGTCGGGGTTATCGTGACTCTGTGTCGGGGTTATAGTGACTCTGTGTCGGGGTTATAGTGACTCTGTGTCGGGGTTATAGTGACTCTGTGTCGGGGTTATAGTGACTCTGTGTCGGGGTTATTGTGACTCTGGGTCGGGGTTATAGTGACTCTGTGTCGGGGTTATAGTGACTCTGTGTCGGGGTTATAGTGACTCTGTGTCGGGGTTATAGTGACTCTGTGTCGGGGTCATAGTGACTCTGTGTCGGGGTTACAGTGATTCTGTGTCGGGGTTATAGTGACTCTGTGTCGGGGTTATAGTGACTCTGTGTCGGGGTTATAGTTACTCTGGGTCGGGGTTATAGTGACTCTGTGTCGTGGTTATAGTGACTCTGTGTCGGGGTTATAGTGACTCTGTGTCGGGGTTATAGTGACTCTGTGTCGGGGTTAGAGTGACTCTGTGTCGGGGTTAGAGTGACTCTGGGTCGGGGTTATAGTGACTCTGTGTCGTGGTTATAGTGACTCTGTGTCGGGGTTATAGTGACTCTGTGTCGGGGTTAGAGTGACTCTGTGTCGGGGTTAGAGTGACTCTGGGTCGGGGTTATAGTGACTCTGTGTCGGGGTTATGGTGACTCTGTGTCGTGGTTATAGTGACTCTGTGTCGGGGTTATAGTGACTCTGTGTCGGGGTTAGAGTGACTCTGTGTCGGGGTTAGAGTGACTCTGGGTCGGGGTTATAGTGACTCTGTGTCGTGGTTATAGTGACTCTGTGTCGGGGTTATAGTGACTCTGTGTCGGGGTTATAGTGACTCTGTGTCGGGGTTATCGTGACTCTGTGTCGCGGTTATAGTGACTCTGTGTCGGGGTTATAGTGACTCTGTGTCGGGGTTACAGTAACTCTGTGTCGGGGTTATAGTGACTCTGTGTCGGGTTTATAGTGACTCTGTGTCGGGGTTATCGTGACTCTGTGTCGCGGTTATAGTGACTCTGTGTCGGCGTTATAGTTACTCTGGGTCGGGGTTATAGTGGCTCTGTGTCGTGGTTATAGTGACTCTGTGTCGGGGTTATCGTGACTCTGTGTCGCGGTTATAGTGACTCTGTGTCGGGGTTATAGTTACTCTGTGTCGGGGTTATAGTGACTCTGTGTCGGGTTTATAGTGACTCTGTGTCGGGGTTATAGTGACTCTGTGTCGGGGTTATAGTGACTCTGTGTCGGGGTTATCGTGACTCTGTGTCGGGGTTATAGTGACTCTGTGTCGTGGTTATCGTGACTCTGTGTCGGGGTTATAGTGACTCTGTGTCGGGGTTATCGTGACTCTGTGTCGGGGTTATAGTGACTCTGTGTCGGGGTTATAGTGACTCTGTGTCGGGGTTATAGTGACTCTGTGTCGTGGTTATCGTGACTCTGTGTCGGGGTTATAGTGACTCTGTGTCGGGGTTATCGTGACTCTGTGTCGGGGTTATAGTGACTCTGTGTCGGGGTTATAGTGACTCTGTGTCGGGGTCATAGTGACTCTGTGTCAGGGTTATAGTGACTCTGTGTCGGGGTTATAGTGACTCAGTGTCGGGGTTATCGTGACTCTGTGTCGGGGTTATAGTGACTCTGTGTCGGGGTTATCGTGACTCTGTGTCGGGGTTATAGTGAGTCTGTGTCGGGTTATGGTGAGTCTGTGTAGGGGTTATAGTGAGTCTTTGTCGGGGTTATAGTGAGTCTGTGTCGGGGTTATAGTGACTCTGTGTCGCGGTTATCGTGACTCTGTGTCGGGGTTATAGTGACTCTGTGTCGGGGTTATAGTGACTCTGTGTCCGGGTTATAGTGAGTCTTTGTCGGGGTTATAGTGACTCTGTGTCGCGGTTATCGTGACTCTGTGTCGGGGTTATAGTGACTCTGTGTCCGCGTTATAGTGAGACTTTGTCGGGGTTATTGTGACTCTGTGTCCGGGTTATAGTGATTCTGTGTCCGCGTTATCGTGAATCTTTGTCGGGGTTATAGTGAGTCTGTGTCGTGGTTATAGTTACTCTGTGTCAGGGTTATAGTGAGTCTGTGTCGGGGTTATCGTGAGTCTGTGTCGGGGTTATAGTGATTCTGTGTCCGCGTTATCGTGAATCTTTGTCGGGGTTATAGTGAGTCTGTGTCGTGGTTATAGTTACTCTGTGTCAGGGTTATAGTGACTCTGTGTCCGGGTTATAGTGACTCTGTGTCCGGGTTATAGTGAGTCTGTGTCGGGGTTATTGTGAGTCTGTGTCGGGGTTATAGTGACTCTGTGTCGGGGTTATAGTGACTCTGTGTCAGGGTTATAGTGACTCTGTGTCCGGGTTATAGTGACTCTGTGTCGGGGTTATTGTGAGTCTGTGTCGGGGTTATAGTGACTCTGGGTCGGGGTTATAGTGACTCTGTGTCGGGGTTATAGTGACTCTGTGTCGGGGTTATCGTGACTCTGTGTCGGGGTTATAGTGACTCTGTGTCGGGGTTATAGTGACTCTGTGTCGGGGTTATAGTGACTCTGTGTCGGGGTTATGGTGACTCTGTGTCGGGGTTATAGTGACTCTGTGTCGGGGTTATTGTGACTGTGTCGGCGTTATAGTGACTCTGTGTCGGGGTTATAGTGACTCTGTGTCGGGGTTATCGTGACTCTGTGTCGGGGTTATCGTGACTCTGTGTCGGGGTTATAGTGACTCTGCGTCGGGGTTATAGTGACTCTGTGTCGGGGTTATAGTGACTCTGCGTCGGGGTTCTAGTGACTCTGTGTCGGGGTTATAGTGACTCTGTGTCGGGGTTATAGTGACTCTGTGTCGGGGTTATAGTGACTCTGCGTCGGGGTTATAGTGACTCTGTGTCGGGGTTATAGTGACTGTGTCGGGGTTATCGTGACTCTGTGTCGGGGTTATAGTGACTCTGTGTCGGGGTTATTGTGAGTCTGTGTCGGGGTTAGAGTGACTCTGGGTCGGGGTTATAGTTACTCTGTGTCGGGGTTATAGTGACTCTGTGTCGGGGTTATAGTGACTCTGTGTCGGGGTCATAGTGACTGTGTCGGGGTTATAGTGACTCTGTGTCGGGGTCATAGTGACTGTGTCGGGGTTACAGTGACTCTGTGTCAGGGTTATAGTGACTCTCTGTCGGGGTTATAGTGACTCTGTGTCGGGGTCATAGTGACTCTGTGTCGGGGTCATAGTGACTCTGTGTCAGGGTTATAGTGACTCTCTGTCGGGGTTATACTGACTCTGTGTCGGGGTTATAGTGACTCTGTGTCGGGGTTATAGTGACTCTGTGTCGGGGTTATAGTGACTCTGGGTCGGGGTTATAGTGACTCTGTGTCGGGGTTATAGTGACTCTGTGTCGGGGTTATAGTGACTCTCTGTCGGGGTTATAGTGACTCTGGGTCGGGGTTATAGTGACTCTGTGTCGGGGTTACAGTGACTCTGGGTCGGGGTTATAGTGACTCTGTGTCGGGGTTATAGTGACTCTGTGTCGGGGTTATAGTGACTCTCTGTCGGGGTTATAGTGACTCTGGGTCGGGGTTATAGTGACTCTGTGTCGGGGTTACAGTGACTCTGTGTCGGGGTTACAGTGACTCTGGGTCGGGGTTATAGTGACTCTGTGTCGGGGTTATAGTGACTCTGTGTCGGGGTTATAGTGACTCTGTGTCGGGGTTGTAGTGACTCTGTGTCGGGGTTATAGTGACTCTGTGTCGGGGTTATTGTGACTCTGTGTCGGGGTTGTAGTGACTCTGTGTCGGGGTTATAGTGACTCTGTGTCGGGGTTATAGTGACTCTGTGTCGGGGTTATAGTGACTCTGTGTCGGGGTTATAGTGACTCTGTGTCGGGGTTGTAGTGACTCTGTGTCGGGGTTATAGTGACTCTGTGTCGGGGTTATAGTGACTCTGTGTCGGGGTTATAGTGACTCTGTGTCGGGGTTATAGTGACTCTGTGTCGGGGTTATAGTGACTCTGTGTCGGGGTTATAGTGACTCTGTGTCGGGGTTATAGTGACTCTGTGTCGGGGTTATAGTGACTCTGTGTCGGGGTTATAGTGACTCTGTGTCGGGGTTATAGTGACTCTCTGTCGGGGTTATTGTGACTGTGTCGGGGTTATAGTGACTGTGTCGGGGTTATAGTGACTCTGTGTCGGGGTTATAGTGACTCTGTGTCGGGGTTATAGTGACTCTGTGTCGGGGTTATAGTGACTCTGTGTCGGGGTTATAGTGACTCTGTGTCGGGGTTATCGTGACTCTGTGTCGGGGTTATAGTGACTCTGTGTCGGAGTTATCGTGACTCTGTGTCGGGGTTATAGTGACTCTGTGTCGGGGTTATAGTGACTCTGTGTCGGGGTTGTCGTGACTCTGTGTCGGGGTTATAGTGACTCTGTGTCGGGGTTATAGTGACTCTGTGTCGGGGTTATAGTGACTCTGTGTCGGGGTTATAGTGACTCTGTGTCGGGGTTATAGTGACTCTGTGTCGGGGTTATAGTGACTCTGTGTCGGGGTTATGGTGACTCTGTGTCGGGGTTATAGTGACTCTGTGTCGGGGTTATCGTGACTCTGTGTCGGGGTTATAGTGACTCTGTGTCGGGGTTATAGTGACTCTGTGTCGGGGTTGTCGTGACTCTGTGTCGGGGTTATAGTGACTCTGTGTCGGGGTTATAGTGACTCTGTGTCGGGGTTATAGTGACTCTGTGTCGGGGTTATCGTGACTCTGTGTCGGGGTTATAGTGACTCTGTGTCGGGGTTATAGTGACTCTGTGTCGGGGTTGTCGTGACTCTGTGTCGGGGTTATAGTGACTCTCTGTCGGGGTTATTGTGACTGTGTCGGCGTTATAGTGACTCTGTGTCGGGGTTATAGTGACTCTGTGTCGGGGTTATCGTGACTCTGTGTCGGGGTTGTCGTGACTCTGTGTCGGGGTTATTGTGACTCTGTGTCGGGGTTATAGTGACTCTGTGTCGGGGTTATCGTGACTCTGTGTCGGGGTTGTCGTGACTCTGTGTCGGGGTTATTGTGACTCTGTGTCGGGGTTATAGTGACTCTGTGTCGGGGTTATAGTGACTCTGTGTCGGGGTCATAGTGACTCTGTGTCGGGGTTACAGTGATTCTGTGTCGGGGTTATAGTGACTCTGTGTCGGGGTTATAGTGACTCTGTGTCGGGGTTATCGTGACTCTGTGTCGGGGTTACAGTGACTCTGTGTCGCGGTATAGTGACTCTGTGTCGGCGTTATAGTTACTCTGGGTCGGGGTTATAGTGACTCTGTGTCGGGGTTATAGTGACTCTGTGTCGGGGTTATAGTGACTCTGTGTCGGGGTTATAGTGACTCTGGGTCGGGGTTATAGTGACTCTGTGTCGGGGTTATAGTGACTCTGTGTCGGGGTTATAGTGACTCTGTGTCGGGGTTAGAGTGACTCTGTGGCGGGGTTATAGTTACTCTGTGTCGGGGTTATAGTGACTCTGTGTCGGGGTTATAGTGACTCTGTGTCGGGGTTATAGTGACTCTGTGTCGTGGTTATAGTGACTCTGTGTCGGGGTTAGAGTGACTCTGTGGCGGGGTTATAGTTACTCTGTGTCGGGGTTATAGTGACTCTGTGTCGGGTTTATAGTGACTCTGTGTCGGGGTTATAGTGACTCTGTGTCGGGGTTAGAGTGACTCTGTGTCGGGGTTATCGTGACTCTGTGTCGGGGTTATCGTGACTCTGTGTCGCGGTTATAGTGACTCTGTGTCGGGGTTATAGTGACTCTGTGTCGGGGTTATAGTGACTCTGTGTCGGGGTTGTAGTGACTCTGTGTCGGGGTTATAGTGACTCTGTGTCGGGGTTATTGTGACTCTGTGTCGGGGTTGTAGTGACTCTGTGTCGGGGTTATAGTGACTCTGTGTCGGGGTTATAGTGACTCTGTGTCGGGGTTATAGTGACTCTGTGTCGGGGTTATAGTGACTCTGTGTCGGGGTTGTAGTGACTCTGTGTCGGGGTTATAGTGACTCTGTGTCGGGGTTATAGTGACTCTGTGTCGGGGTTATAGTGACTCTGTGTCGGGGTTATAGTGACTCTGTGTCGGGGTTATAGTGACTCTGTGTCGGGGTTATAGTGACTCTGTGTCGGGGTTATAGTGACTCTGTGTCGGGGTTATAGTGACTCTGTGTCGGGGTTATAGTGACTCTGTGTCGGGGTTATAGTGACTCTCTGTCGGGGTTATTGTGACTGTGTCGGGGTTATAGTGACTGTGTCGGGGTTATAGTGACTCTGTGTCGGGGTTATAGTGACTCTGTGTCGGGGTTATAGTGACTCTGTGTCGGGGTTATAGTGACTCTGTGTCGGGGTTATAGTGACTCTGTGTCGGGGTTATCGTGACTCTGTGTCGGGGTTATAGTGACTCTGTGTCGGAGTTATCGTGACTCTGTGTCGGGGTTATAGTGACTCTGTGTCGGGGTTATAGTGACTCTGTGTCGGGGTTGTCGTGACTCTGTGTCGGGGTTATAGTGACTCTGTGTCGGGGTTATAGTGACTCTGTGTCGGGGTTATAGTGACTCTGTGTCGGGGTTATAGTGACTCTGTGTCGGGGTTATAGTGACTCTGTGTCGGGGTTATAGTGACTCTGTGTCGGGGTTATGGTGACTCTGTGTCGGGGTTATAGTGACTCTGTGTCGGGGTTATCGTGACTCTGTGTCGGGGTTATAGTGACTCTGTGTCGGGGTTATAGTGACTCTGTGTCGGGGTTGTCGTGACTCTGTGTCGGGGTTATAGTGACTCTGTGTCGGGGTTATAGTGACTCTGTGTCGGGGTTATAGTGACTCTGTGTCGGGGTTATCGTGACTCTGTGTCGGGGTTATAGTGACTCTGTGTCGGGGTTATAGTGACTCTGTGTCGGGGTTGTCGTGACTCTGTGTCGGGGTTATAGTGACTCTCTGTCGGGGTTATTGTGACTGTGTCGGCGTTATAGTGACTCTGTGTCGGGGTTATAGTGACTCTGTGTCGGGGTTATCGTGACTCTGTGTCGGGGTTGTCGTGACTCTGTGTCGGGGTTATTGTGACTCTGTGTCGGGGTTATAGTGACTCTGTGTCGGGGTTATCGTGACTCTGTGTCGGGGTTGTCGTGACTCTGTGTCGGGGTTATTGTGACTCTGTGTCGGGGTTATAGTGACTCTGTGTCGGGGTTATAGTGACTCTGTGTCGGGGTCATAGTGACTCTGTGTCGGGGTTACAGTGATTCTGTGTCGGGGTTATAGTGACTCTGTGTCAGGGTTATAGTGACTCTGCGTCGGGGTTATCGTGACTCTGTGTCGGGGTTACAGTGACTCTGTGTCGCGGTATAGTGACTCTGTGTCGGCGTTATAGTTACTCTGGGTCGGGGTTATAGTGACTCTGTGTCGGGGTTATAGTGACTCTGTGTCGGGGTTATAGTGACTCTGTGTCGGGGTTATAGTGACTCTGGGTCGGGGTTATAGTGACTCTGTGTCGGGGTTATAGTGACTCTGTGTCGGGGTTATAGTGACTCTGTGTCGGGGTTAGAGTGACTCTGTGGCGGGGTTATAGTTACTCTGTGTCGGGGTTATAGTGACTCTGTGTCGGGGTTATAGTGACTCTGTGTCGGGGTTATAGTGACTCTGTGTCGTGGTTATAGTGACTCTGTGTCGGGGTTAGAGTGACTCTGTGGCGGGGTTATAGTTACTCTGTGTCGGGGTTATAGTGACTCTGTGTCGGGTTTATAGTGACTCTGTGTCGGGGTTATAGTGACTCTGTGTCGGGGTTAGAGTGACTCAGTGTCGGGGTTATCGTGACTCTGTGTCGGGGTTATAGTGACTCTGTGTCGGGGTTATCGTGACTCTGTGTCGCGGTTATAGTGACTCTGTGTCGGGGTTATAGTGACTCTGTGTCGGGTTTATAGTGACTCTGTGTCGGGGTTATCGTGACTCTGTGTCGCGGTTATAGTGACTCTGTGTCGGGGTTATAGTGATTCTGTGTCGGGGTTATCGTGACTCTGTGTCGCGGTTATAGTGACTCTGTGTCGGGGTTATAGTTACTCTGGGTCGGGGTTATAGTGACTCTGTGTCGTGGTTATAGTGACTCTGTGTCGGGGTTATCGTGACTCTGTGTCGCGGTTATAGTGACTCTGTGTCGGGGTTATAGTTACTCTGTGTCGGGGTTATAGTGACTCTGTGTCGGGTTTATAGTGACTCTGTGTCGGGGTTATCGTGACTCTGTGTCGGGGTTATAGTGACTCTGTGTCGGGGTTATCGTGACTCTGTGTCGGTGTTATAGTGACTCTGTGTCGGGGTTATAGTGACTCTGTGTCGGGGTCATAGTGACTCTGTGTCAGGGTTATAGTGACTCTGTGTCGGGGTTATAGTGACTCTGTGTCGGGGTTATCGTGACTCTGTGTCGGGGTTATAGTGACTCTGTGTCGGGGTTATCGTGACTCTGTGTCGGGGTTATAGTGAGTCTGTGTCGGGTTATGGTGAGTCTGTGTAGGGGTTATAGTGAGTCTTTGTCGGGGTTATAGTGAGTCTGTGTCGGGGTTATAGTGACTCTGTGTCGCGGTTATCGTGACTCTGTGTCGGGGTTATAGTGACTCTGTGTCGGGGTTATAGTGACTCTGTGTCGGGGTTATAGTGACTCTGTGTCCGGGTTATAGTGAGTCTTTGTCGGGGTTATAGTGACTCTGTGTCGCGGTTATCGTTACTCTGTGTCGGGGTTATAGTTACTCTGTGTCGGGGTTATTGTGACTCTGGGTCGGGGTTATCGTGACTCTGGGTCGGGGTTATAGTGACTCTGGGTCGGGGTTATCGTGAGTCTGTGTCGGGGTTATAGTGATTCTGTGTCGGCGTTATCGTGAATCTTTGTCGGGGTTATAGTGAGTCTGTGTCGTGGTTATAGTTACTCTGTGTCAGGGTTATAGTGACTCTGTGTCCGGGTTATAGTGAGTCTGTGTCGGGGTTATTGTGAGTCTGTGTCGGGGTTATAGTGACTCTGTGTCGGGGTTATAGTGACTCTGTGTCAGGGTTATAGTGACTCTGTGTCCGGGTTATAGTGACTCTGTGTCGGGGTTATTGTGAGTCTGTGTCGGGGTTATAGTGACTCTGGGTCGGGGTTATAGTGACTCTGTGTCGGGGTTATAGTGACTCTGTGTCGGGGTTATCGTGACTCTGTGTCGGGGTTATAGTGACTCTGTGTCGGGGTTATAGTGACTCTGTGTCGGGGTTATAGTGACTCTGTGTCGGGGTTATCGTGACTCTGTGTCGGGGTTATAGTGACTCTGTGTCGGGGTTATAGTGACTCTGTGTCGGGGTTATCGTGACTCTGTGTCGGGGTTATCGTGACTCTGTGTCGGGGTTATAGTGACTCTGTGTCGGGGTTATTGTGAGTCTGTGTCGGGGTTATAGTGACTCTGGGTCGGGGTTATAGTGACTGTGTGAGGGTTATAGTGACTCTGTGTCGGGGTTATAGTGACTCTGTGTCGGGGTTATAGTGACTCTGTGTCGGGGTTATAGTGACTGTGTGAGGGTTATAGTGACTCTGTGTCGGGGTTATAGTGACTCTCTGTCGGGGTTATCGTGACTGTGTCGGCGTTATAGTGACTCTGTGTCGGGGTTATAGTGACTCTGTGTCGGGGTTATAGTGACTCTGTGTCGGGGTTATAGTGACTCTGTGTCGGGGTTGTAGTGACTCTGTGTCGGGGTTATTGTGACTCTGTGTCGGGTTTATAGTGACTGTGTGAGGGTTATAGTGACTCTGTGTCGGGGTTATAGTGACTGTGTCGGGGTTATAGTGACTCTCTGTCGGGGTTATCGTGACTGTGTCGGCGTTATAGTGACTCTGTGTCGGGGTTATAGTGACTCTGTGTCGGGGTTATCGTGACTCTGTGTCGGGGTTATAGTGACTCTGTGTCGGGGTTATTGTGAGTCTGTGTCGGGGTTATCCTGACTCTGGGTCGGGGTTATAGTTACTCTGTGTCGGGGTTATAGTGACTCTGTGTCGGGGTTATAGTGACTCTGTGTCGGGGTTATAGTGACTCTGTGTCGGGGTTATAGTGACTCTGTGTCGGGGTTATAGTGACTCTGTGTCGGGGTTATAGTGACTCTGTGTCGGGGTTATAGTGACTCTCTGTCGGGGTTATCGTGACTGTGTCGGCGTTATAGTGACTCTGTGTCGGGGTTATCGTGACTCTGTGTCGGGGTTATAGTGACTCTGTGTCGGGGTTATAGTGACTCTGTGTCGGGGTTGTCGTGACTCTGTGTCGGGGTTATAGTGACTCTCTGTCGGGGTTATCGTGACTGTGTCGGGGTTATAGTGACTCTGTGTCGGGGTTATAGTGACTCTGTGTCGGGGTTATAGTGACTCTGTGTCGGGGTTATAGTGACTCTGTGTCGGGGGTTTAGTGACTCTGTGTCGGGGTTATAGTGACTCTGTGTCGGGGTTATAGTGACTCTGTGTCGGGGTTATAGTGACTCTGTGTCGGGGTTATCGTGACTCTGGGTCGGGGTTATAGTGACTCTGTGTCGGGGTTATAGTGACTCTGGGTCGGGGTTATAGTGACTCTGTGTCGGGGTTACAGTGATTCTGTGTCGGGGTTATAGTGACTCTGTGTCGGGGTTATAGTGACTCTGTGTCGGGGTTATCGTGACTCTGTGTCGGGGTTACAGTGACTCTGTGTCGCGGTATAGTGACTCTGTGTCGGCGTTATAGTTACTCTGGGTCGGGGTTATAGTGACTCTGGGTCGGGGTTATAGTGACTCTGTGTCGGGGTTATAGTGACTCTGTGTCGGGGTTAGAGTGACTCTGTGTCGGGGTTATAGTGACTCTGTGTCGGGGTTATAGTGACTCTGGGTCGGGGTTATAGTGACTCTGTGTCGGGGTTATAGTGACTCTGTGTCGGGGTTATAGTGACTCTGTGTCGGGGTTATAGTGACTCTGTGTCGGGGTTATAGTGACTCTGTGTCGTGGTTATAGTGACTCTGTGTCGGGGTTAGAGTGACTCTGTGGCGGGGTTATAGTTACTCTGTGTCGGGGTTATAGTGACTCTGTGTCGGGTTTATAGTGACTCTGTGTCGGGGTTATCGTGACTCTGTGTCGGGGTTATCGTGACTCTGTGTCGCGGTTATAGTGACTCTGTGTCGGGGTTATAGTTACTCTGTGTCGGGGTTATAGTGACTCTGTGTCGGGTTTATAGTGACTCTGTGTCGGGGTTATCGTGACTCTGTGTCGCGGTTATAGTGACTCTGTGTCGGGGTTATAGTGATTCTGTGTCGGGGTTATCGTGACTCTGTGTCGCGGTTATAGTGACTCTGTGTCGGGGTTATAGTTACTCTGGGTCGGGGTTATAGTGACTCTGTGTCGTGGTTATAGTGACTCTGTGTCGGGGTTATCGTGACTCTGTGTCGCGGTTATAGTGACTCTGTGTCGGGGTTATAGTTACTCTGTGTCGGGGTTATAGTGACTCTGTGTCGGGTTTATAGTGACTCTGTGTCGGGGTTATCGTGACTCTGTGTCGGGGTTATAGTGACTCTGTGTCGGGGTTATCGTGACTCTGTGTCGGTGTTATAGTGACTCTGTGTCGGGGTTATAGTGACTCTGTGTCGGGGTCATAGTGACTCTGTGTCAGGGTTATAGTGACTCTGTGTCGGGGTTATAGTGACTCAGTGTCGGGGTTATCGTGACTCTGTGTCGGGGTTATAGTGACTCTGTGTCGGGGTTATCGTGACTCTGTGTCGGGGTTATAGTGAGTCTGTGTCGGGTTATGGTGAGTCTGTGTAGGGGTTATAGTGAGTCTTTGTCGGGGTTATAGTGAGTCTGTGTCGGGGTTATAGTGACTCTGTGTCGCGGTTATCGTGACTCTGTGTCGGGGTTATAGTGACTCTGTGTCGGGGTTATAGTGACTCTGTGTCGGGGTTATAGTGACTCTGTGTCCGGGTTATAGTGACTCTTTGTCGGGGTTATAGTGACTCTGTGTCGCGGTTATCGTTACTCTGTGTCGGGGTTATAGTTACTCTGTGTCGGGGTTATTGTGACTCTGGGTCGGGGTTATCGTGACTCTGGGTCGGGGTTATAGTGACTCTGGGTCGGGGTTATCGTGAGTCTGTGTCGGGGTTATAGTGATTCTGTGTCGGCGTTATCGTGAATCTTTGTCGGGGTTATAGTGAGTCTGTGTCGTGGTTATAGTTACTCTGTGTCAGGGTTATAGTGACTCTGTGTCCGGGTTATAGTGAGTCTGTGTCGGGGTTATTGTGAGTCTGTGTCGGGGTTATAGTGACTCTGTGTCGGGGTTATAGTGACTCTGTGTCAGGGTTATAGTGACTCTGTGTCCGGGTTATAGTGACTCTGTGTCGGGGTTATTGTGAGTCTGTGTCGGGGTTATAGTGACTCTGGGTCGGGGTTATAGTGACTCTGTGTCGGGGTTATAGTGACTCTGTGTCGGGGTTATCGTGACTCTGTGTCGGGGTTATAGTGACTCTGTGTCGGGGTTATAGTGACTCTGTGTCGGGGTTATAGTGACTCTGTGTCGGGGTTATCGTGACTCTGTGTCGGGGTTATAGTGACTCTGTGTCGGGGTTATAGTGACTCTGTGTCGGGGTTATAGTGACTCTGTGTCGGGGTTATCGTGACTCTGTGTCGGGGTTATCGTGACTCTGTGTCGGGGTTATAGTGACTCTGTGTCGGGGTTATTGTGAGTCTGTGTCGGGGTTATAGTGACTCTGGGTCGGGGTTATAGTGACTGTGTGAGGGTTATAGTGACTCTGTGTCGGGGTTATAGTGACTCTGATTCGGGGTTATAGTGACTCTGTGTCGGGGTTATAGTGACTGTGTGAGGGTTATAGTGACTCTGTGTCGGGGTTATAGTGACTGTGTCGGGGTTATAGTGACTCTCTGTCGGGGTTATCGTGACTGTGTCGGCGTTATAGTGACTCTGTGTCGGTGTTATAGTGACTCTGTGTCGGGGTTATAGTGACTCTGTGTCGGGGTTATAGTGACTCTGTGTCGGTGTTATAGTGACTCTGTGTCGGTGTTATAGTGACTCTGTGTCGGGGTTATCGTGACTCTGTGTCGGGGTTATAGTGACTCTGTGTCGGTGTTATAGTGACTCTGTGTCGGGGTTATAGTGACTCTGTGTCGGGGTTATAGTGACTCTGTGTCGGGGTTATAGTGACTCTGTGTCGGGGTTATAGTGACTCTGTGTCGGGGTTATAGTGACTCTGTGTCGGGGTTGTCGTGACTCTGTGTCGGGGTTATTGTGACTCTGTGTCGGGTTTATAGTGACTCTGGGTCGGGGTTATAGTGACTCTGTGTCGAGGTTAGAGTGACTCTGTGTCGGGGTTATAGTGACTCTGTGCCGGGGCTATCGTGACTCTGCGTCGGGGTTATAGTGACTCTGTGCCGGGGCTATCGTGACTCTGCGTCGGGGTTATAGTGACTCTGTGTCGGGGTTCTCGTGACTCTGTGTCGGGGTTATAGTGACTCTGTGTCGGGGCTATCGTGACTCTGCGTCGGGGTTATAGTGACTCTGTGTCGGGGTTCTCGTGACTCTGTGTCGGGGTTATAGTGACTCTGTGTCGGGGTTATCGTGACTCTGTGTCGGGGTTATAGTGACTCTGGGTCGGGGTTATAGTGACTCTGTGTCGGGGTTATTGTGAGTCTGTGTCGGGGTTATAGTGACTCTGTGTCGGGGATATAGTGACTCTGTGTCGGGGTTATTGTGAGTCTGTGTCGGGGTTATAGTGACTCTGTGTCGGGGATATAGTGACTCTGTGTCGGGGTTATTGTGAGTCTGTGTCGGGGTTATCGTTACTCGGTGTCGGGGTTATAGTGACTCTGTGTCGGGGTTATAGTGACTCTGTGTCGGGGTTATAGTGACTGTGTGAGGGTTATAGTGACTCTCTGTCGGGGTTATCGTG
The DNA here is from genome assembly GCF_964213995.1 of Mustelus asterias. NCBI lineage: Eukaryota > Metazoa > Chordata > Chondrichthyes > Carcharhiniformes > Triakidae > Mustelus > Mustelus asterias. Next base: position 129,792,789 of record NC_135803.1, on the reverse strand, counting down.
ACTGTGTCGGGGTTATAGTGACTCTGCGTCGGGGTTATAGTGATTCTGTGTCGGGGTTATCGTGACTCTGTGTCGGGGTTAGAGTGAGTCTGTGTCGGGGTTATAGTGACTCTGTGTCGGGGTTATAGTGACTCTGTGTCGGGGTTATTGTGACTCTGTGTCGGGGTTATAGTGACTCTGTGTCGGGGTTAGAGTGACTCTGTGTCGGGGTTATAGTGACTCTCTGTCGGGGATATAGTGACTCTGTGTCGAGGTTATTGTGACTCTGTGTCGGGGTTATAGTGACTCTGTGTCGGGGTTAGAGTGAGTCTGTGTCGGGGTTATAGTGACTCTGTGTCGGGGTTAGAGTGAGTCTGTGTCGGGGTTATAGAGACTCTGTGTCGGGGTTATTGTGACTCTGTGTCGGGGTTATAGTGACTCTGTGTCGGGGTTAGAGTGACTCTGTGTCGGGGTTATAGTGACTCTGTGTCGAGGTTATAGTGACTCTGTGTCGGGGTTATAGTGACTCTGTGTCGGGGTTATAGTGACTCTGTGTTGGGGTTATAGTGACTCTGTGTCGGGGTTATAGTGACTCTGTGTCGGGTTTATAGTGACTCTGTGTCGGGGTTATAGTGACTCTGTGTCGGGGTTAGAGTGAGTCTGTGTCGGGGTTATAGTGACTCTGTGTCGGGGTTATAGAGACTCTGTGTCGGGGTTATAGTGACTCTGTGTCGGGGTTATAGTGACTCTGTGTCGGGGTTATAGTGACTCTGTGTCGGGTTTATAGTGACTCTGTGTCGGGGTTATAGTGACTCTGTGTCGGGGTTAGTGTGAGTCTGTGTCGGGGTTATAGTGACTCTGTGTCGGGGTTATAGAGACTCTGTGTCGGGGTTATAGTGACTCTGTGTCGGGGTTATAGTGACTCTGTGTCGGGGTTATAGTGACTCTGTGTCGGGGTTATAGTGACTCTGTGTCGGGGTTATAGTGACTCTGTGTCGGGGTTATAGTGACTCTGTGTCGGGGTTAGTGTGAGTCTGTGCCGGGGTTAGAGTGACTCTGTGTCGGGGTTATAGTGACTCTGTGTCGGGATTGTACTGACTCTGTGTCGGGGTTATAGTGACTCTGTGTCGGGATTGTACTGACTCTGTGTCGGGGTTATAGTGACTCTGTGTCGGGGTTATAGTGACTCTGTGTCGGGGTTGTAGTGACTCTGTGTCGGGGTTATAGTGACTCTGTGTCGGGGTTATAGTGACTCTGTGTCGGGGTTATACTGACTCTGTGTCGGGGTTATAGTGACTCTGTGTCGGGGTTATACTGACTCTGTGTCGGGGTTATAGTGACTCTGTGTCGGGGTTATAGTGACTCTGTGTCGGGGTTATAGTGACTCTGTGTCGGGGTTATAGTGAGCCTGTGTCGGGGTTAGAGTGAGCTTGTGTCGGGATTATAGTGACTCTGTGTCGGGGTTATTGCGACTCTGTGTCGGGGTTATAGCGACTCTGTGTCGGGGTTATAGTGACTCTGTGTCAGGGTTATTGCGACTCTGTGTCGGGGTTATTGTGACTCTGTGTCGGGGTTATAGTGACTCTGTGTCAGGGTTATAGCGACTCTGTGTCGGGGTTATTGCGACTCTGTGTCGGGGTTATTGCGACTCTGTGTCGGGGTTATTGTGACTCTGTGTCGGTGTTATAGTGACTCTGTGTCGGTGTTATAGTGAGTCTGTGTCGGGGTTATAGTGAGTCTGTGTCGGAGTTATAGTGACTCTGTGTCAGGGTTATAGTGACTCTGTGTCGAAGTTATTGTGACTCTCCGTCGGAGTTGGAGTGACTCTGCCGTGGTTGTGGAGTTATGTGCAGTGGTGAGCAGTCATTTCTCTGAAGGATAACTCTTGCCCACACCAGCTATCTGTGTTGTCCCTCGAGTGGCCTGATCAACTTCAGCTCCTTCAATTGCCTCTGAATGAAAACTTGCACCTATCGGCAGGGAATGGTGGTGATGGTCTCGCTGAATCCTGACAAAGTCAATCTCATCCTGTTCAGAAATGCCCCTGGCTGTGCCACCAGGGCCTTGATGTTTACAAGGGAACTCCCAATCATGCTCAGTGCCTCGAAGTCCTATTAGCCTGTGCGGCCCCTCACTTTAGGAACCAGTGTACGCTGATGCTCTCTCATACAATGCTACAATGGGAGCCCACTTACAATATGGCCCACAATATTGCCACTGCCCCTTTAAAGGACCTACAGACAGAGACATTCAGAGCCACTGTCACTTGCATGGCTCCGGGCAGGGTACTCCGCCGTCACTTCTTCATGAGGACACACACATCACCAACCAGCTGCCTCAATGGACACAGCCTCCGTGGCACGGCTGCTTAGATACATCGAGGAAGCTGACATCTGATGGCGCATCCTGTGTGAGCATAACACCTCCCTGCCCTCTGGACATTACCTCTGCTTCCCTCTGCACCAATTGGCTGCATGTATTACTGGTGTAACTGTTGCCAACTTGTCAACACCTCGAGGGACTGACCTCATGTCCAGGGAAGTCCTCACTCACCAGCGGCTGCTGCCAACTGATACCCGGGGCCCCTTGCTCTGCCCCCTGAGCTCTACCGGTGCACTGTCCAAATGCAATTGTTCAGGGTCTTCACTCTGAGAGCTCCCCTGTGTAATGGTCACTGTGCCCAAACACACAGCTCTAGATTATTGAGTCCCACCAGCAGCGGAGTTCATGGTGGTCAAAGACAGACAATATGTTGGAAGCTGGAAAATCAGTTTGCCATTGGCATAAATGATGGTGAGAACCTGTGGTCCTGGCTGGCACGGTAGAATAATGGCAGGTCATCATTCCAGCCAGAGGCCATTGGGAAGCCATTTAGCATCATTACAGACCACAATGAGTAAGGATAGGCAACAATACCTCCTCCACAATCATCCTCAACATCAGTGCTGTGTTCTCGGCCCCCTATACTCTTTATACACCTCTGACTGTGTGACCAAATTCCCCTCCAATTCGATTTTCAAGTTTGCTGATGACACCACTGTCGTGGGTCAGATCTCAAACAATGATGAGACAGAGTACAGGAATGAGATAGAGAATCTGATGAGCTGGTACAGCGACAATAATCTCTCAATGTCAACAAAACGAAGGAGATTGTCATCGACTTCAGGAAGCATAGAAGAGAACATGCCCCTGTCTACATCAACGGGAACGAAGTAGAAAGGGTCGAGAGCTTCAAGTTTTTAGGTGTCCAGATCACCACCAACCTGTGCTGGTCCCCCCATGCCAACACTATCGTTAAGAAAGCCCACCAACTTTCTCAGAAGCCTAAGGAAATTTGGCATGTCAGCTACGTCTCTCACCAACTTTTACAGATGCACCATAGTAAGCATTCTTTCTGGTTGTATCACAGCTTGGTATGGCTCCTGCTCTGCCCAAGATCGCAAGAAACTACAAAAGATTGTGAATGTAGCCCAATCCATCATGCAAACCAGCCTCCCATCCATTGGCTCTGCCTACACTTCCTGCTGCCTCGGCAAAGCAGCCAGCATAATTAAGGACCTCATGCACTCCAGACATTCTCTCTTCCACTTTCTCCCATCGGGAAAAAGATACAAAAGTCTGAGGTCACGTACCAACCGACTCAAGAACAGCTTCTTCCCTGCTGCTGTCAGACATTTGAATGGACCTGTCTTGCATTAAGTTGATCTTTCTCTACACCCTAGCTATGACTGTAACATTACATTCTGCACTGTCTTGTTTCCTTCTCTATGAACAGTGTGCTTTGTCTGTATAGCGCGCAAGAAACAATACTTTTCACTACATGCTAATACATGTGACAATAACAAATCAAATCAAAGTGGGTTGTGATTCAGAAGAATACACAACTGCAGTTCTCCCCCACACCCCCCACCCCCATGTCCAATCGACCATCCGATCAGCGGGATCCCACACCAGTCTAGAACTCGTCCAGAGACTCTCGATGTTGGAGCTACAGGTGGAATCTCTCTCTCGATGTTGGAGCTACAGGTGGAATCTCTCTCTCGATATTGGAGCTACAGGTGGAGTCTCTTGATGTTGGGGCAGACATTATCCTCGCTTCCCACCCCCACCATGGGTATGAAGCCTGAAGCTGTAAGTCCCAGCCATGAGCTCCTTTCTGCCTATTCCATCTTTTATGCACGCTCAGGAATTGAATCTGCTTCTCTGAATGGTTCCCCACTGTCACCCACGTAGCGCCTCCAAAGTCTCAAACAGCCCTGCAATGTGCTCTCCAGTAGCTCATTAAGTGCCGCAAGTAATGAGCTGCCACTTTGAGGTTGGTTACCACCATGGGTACCACCCCAAGAAGTGCCTTCGCTGAAATTGCTGGGAAGTGGGATCTCATTAGGAAGTTGGTATGCCACTTGAGGCCAGATACCTATCTATCTCTGCTTTGGGATGAACATTCAGTCCAGATCTAGTTTAAAAATAGTGGTTTATTTCAACAGCTATGGAATGTTTAAGTCATTTGTAAGGGTGCATGTTTCCGATTATCATACAATCTTTCCTTAGCAGTATCCAACACCCTATTTGCATTGTTGATCAGTATTTGAGGACATTGCTTGAAGATTAGTAACATTAGCTGTTTTGTGCCAACATATACATATTTGCTTCATTTAACACTGCTTAGAAGATTGCAGTGTGTTTATTCACGTTATCAGGTTCCAGCATACAGCAAATATTGTTCTTAAGATTAAACTATAGAGAGACCATTGATATACAGTGGACACAGAACATTTGTTTCAGTAATTATTGATTCAACTTTGAATTTACATCTGGCAACATTGTCCTTGCAAAGACATCCGAGTTTAAGAAGCTTTCAGCATACTACATTTTCCACCTAGCATATAGCTACATCAGTGGGCAGCACGGTGGCACAGTGATTATTAGTGCTGCTTCACAGCACCAGGGACCCGGGTTTGATTCACAGCTTGGATCACTGTCTGTGCAGAGTCTGCACATTCTCCCCGTGTCTGCATGCGTTACCTCCGGGTGCTCCGGTTTCCTCCCACAGTCCGAAAGATGTGCTGGTTACGTACATTGGCCATGATTAATTCTCCCTCCGTGTACCCGAACAGGCGCCGGAGTGTGGCGACTAGGGGATTTTCACAGTAACTTCATTGCACTGTTAATGTAAGCCTACTTGTGACACTAATAAATAAGCTAAACTTCCTGAACCTCCTCACTGCTCTGAAAGTAAATATGCCATTATTATTAACAAACCAGCTCGAACAATTTAGCAAATTTAGTGTCATTAGTTTGGGGATTCGTAACATAAGGGGATTATTCGCATTAGATATTGGCACGCCTTTATGAACAGAATAACACATTTCAGAATTAGGTTCACTGGATTAACGAGTTGATATAAATTTCAAACAAAAATATATGTTGAGGAGAGCAGTAGTGTTTAAATGTGTCTCAACATGTCCTGTTGCGACACTGCAATCCCTGTCTCCTGTGTATCTTCGCACTCATACTGTTTTTTACACTTTGGGCAATAGTGGGGGAAGTGTTAGATTCCCGAGTTAATTATCAGCCTGTTACACCACATTGAACACACCTTCTGTGGCCAACAAGTCCTGGCATTGGACATGAAGGTAGTCATGATGTGGAGATGCCGGCGTTGGACTGGGGTAAACACCAGGTTAAAGTCCAACAGGTTTATTTGTAGCAAACGCCACTAGCTTTCGGAACTGGCTGTTCCTTCATCAGGTGGGTGGGAGTTCTGATCACAAACAGGTCATACAAAGACACAAACTCAATTTACATGAATAATGATTGGAATGTGAGTCTTTACAGCTAATCAAGTCTTAAAGGTACAGACAATGTGAGTGGAGAGAGCATTAAGCACAGGTTAAAGAGATGTGTATTGTTTCCAGACAGGAAAGTTGGTGAGATTTTGCAAGCCCAGGCAAGTTGTGGGGGTTACAGATAGTGTGACATTGAACCCAAGACCCCGGTTGAGGCCGTCCTCATGTGTGCGGAACTTGGCTGTCAGTCTCTGCTCAGCGACTCTGCGCTGTCGTGTGTCGTGAAGGCCGCCTTGGAGAATGCTTACCTGAAGATCAGAGGCCGAATGCCCGTGACCGCTGAAGTGCTCCCCCACAGGAAGAGAACAGTCTTGCCTGGTGATTGTCGAGCGATGTTCATTCATCCGTTGTTGTATGCCCTGTTTGTGATCAGAACTCCCACCCACCTGACGAAGGAACAGGCAGTTCCAAAAGCTAGTGGCGTTTGCTACAAATAAACCTGTTGGACTTTAACCTGGTGTTGTGAGACTTCTTATTGGACTCGAACCCAGGGTTTCTGGTCCAGTGGTAAGGGCACTGCCACTGCGCCAAAAAGCCTCTGATATGATATGGCCTAATTCTGCTCCTGCATCTTCGGAGGCAGAAGTCCCTTCCCTTACAAACTCTAACAGCAACACACAGAGTGCTAGCAGTCTATCTCCGGGGGTGCCAGAGGAACTGATACTCCCAGCTAAGTACAAGGCAAAGACTCCCTGATTGGCCCATCAATTGCTTCCTTAATCAGAGACATCTTTTTGCGTCCAACCAAATAAACAAAATCAACTTAGGGACAACTCAAAAGGGGCAGCTCCCTAAAAGGAGGGGAACAGCCCAAAACAAAAGATAAAGTGGAAAGGAAACTTAAAACATCAAATTAAAATGTGATTAAAGGAGTCAATAATACATCCCAGTCCTACGGTGCCCAGTGAGCACAGAAGCATCCTTAATCAGGGAGTTCATATTCCAATAGGCCAACCTCAAAGGCCTGATTGAAGTCATTACAACCTCCTTACACTGCAGAATTTAACAGGAACACTGGCAAATTGGTCTTAATAGTTTTGGAAATCCTGCCAGGGAAGTACTTAGAGATGTCTCTTATAAATATCCTAACAAAGCTCTTTTTTTTAATTTTTACTAGATTTCTGGTGGAATTCAATCTTTGTAGTTGGTGGAATTCTGACTTCACAGTGAAAGGTAAGTTTGGTAACTTTTCTTTCTAGAACAACAAGCAGAATTACTTAATGAGCTTTTTAATGAAACAATATTTGGTGTGCACTTCCAACTCTATCACCTGAATTGGAGTCCATCTCAGACTAATGGATATTTCAAATAATTTCCCAGTGAATGTGAATGCCACACAGAATTAACCATAATCTTACAGTAAATATCAGAAGAGAATTGAATGTGGATGGGGGAGTCTGAAATATTGGCTGGTGGAGATGATTATGTTAGGCTATTGCTTAAACAGGCTGTTGGACATCTTCCAAGCTTGGACACCATATTAGTGATGAGCACTTTTCAGGGTTGACCGAGCTGATATGATGCCTGGGTCTTGACTTATGAGGAGCGTTTGAGGACTCTGGGTCTGTACTCGATGGCATTTAGAAGGATGAGGGAGGTTCTCATTGAAACATACAGAATAATGAAAGGCCTAGATACAGTGGATGTGAGGAAGATGTTTCCATTCATAGGAGAGGCTAGGATCTGAAGGCACAGCCTCAGAGTAAAGGAACGATCCTTTAGAACCAAGATGAGGAGGAATTTCTTCAGCCAGAGGGTGATGAAGTTATGGAATTCATTGCCACGGAAGACTGTGGAGGCCAGGTCATTGAATGTATTTAAGACAAAGATAGATAGGTTCTTGATTGGCAAGGGGATCAAAGGTTACAGGGAAAAGGTGGGAGAATGGGATTGAGAAACTTATCAGCCATGATTGAATGGCATAACAGACTTGATGGGCCGAATGGCCTAATTCTGCTCCTGCATCTTTTGGTCATTGTTAAGTTCATCAGAGTTTCTGTGCCTTCAACTATGCGGCAATTCTTTACAACTGGGTGGCTTGAGAAGGCATAAAGATTCAAGCACATTGTGTGGGACTGGAGGCACCCATAGGCCTGACCAGGTAAACTTGACAAATGGTGGTCGGGACTTTCCAGCCCCGTCGTGATAGGACCCACCGCGGGAGATTTGACAGCCCAGCCAATGGTCTATTGACTATCGGCGGGAGCAGACCATCTCGGCGGCAGGTGAGGCTGAAAAATCCCGCCTGGTGTCTTTTTTCAATTTTCTTCAGAACTACGCAAAGGATAAAGTAAGTGGTGTTTAAAATTATGAATGATATTATATAGAAACAGTCAGCTTACAATTGTTGAGCGGGAGGGGCAGTGTAAGGAACAAATAGTCATTGGTAAGAGATTAAGTGTAAGAAATTTAGAACAGAAGGTAAGAGAAATAGGGCATTGTGGTGAGGATGTGGAATTTACCTCCAGTGCTTGTGGTTGAGCCAGAAACTTTACCAACATTTAAGATCCAATGGGATAGGTGAATGAAGGGAGATATAAATGATAGTGAAATGTGATTAAAACTATTTACACATATGGAAAATAAACTCCAGCACAAATTGAGTGGGACAAATGGGCTTCTTGTATTGTTATTCTGATGTGTTTCCATGTAGAAGTAGCAGATTTCCTTCTATGACAAATGTTGGTATGTTTTTACAACAATCTGGAATACTCTGGTTTCCAAAGCTCCCTTTTTCTTAATCGTTCTCAAGGTTTAGGCATCAGTAACACATTCAACATTTATTGCCCAACTCTAGTTGCCCTGAGAAGGTAGCGGTGGAACTTATTGAACTGCTGCGAATTCTTATCATTCCTTGTACTCATTTAATACAGCCTCAGAGTGTAGTTAAAAATAAAAGCAACCACATTGGCATGGACCTGGACACAAATCCTGGCCAGATGGGTAATTATAGCAAGTTTCCTCCACTGTAGGACATTAGTGAACAATGGTGATTCAACCACTTCATGCATTTTTTAATTTCCAGTTTTGTCTCTTGGCAGAATTGAAATTCTCAAGCTGCCTTGGTGACATTTGAACCCACATTCTCCTGGCCTTGAGATTACTAATCCAGCTACAGGATCACTACATTACCGTACCCTGAGTTGCCAGGTTTTATTGAATTCATTTTCGCAACTTTTCTTTGTAGGATTTAGACTCTTGGTCGCCGAGTTGTTAGTCTAGTACCGTATCAACCAGTTACTGTATTTGTGAGAGGATGTTGGACAAAAAAGCAATAAACATGCATTGCATTAACAGGAGTTTACAAATAAAAGGAGGTTGAGATGTTTACAGTGTGTGGAAGAAAGCAAAGTTAAATTAGGAAAGATGGAAAAGGATAAACAGGAAGACAGTGCATAAATATTTAAAATCTTTACTTCCATTTAAGATTGTTCTTTCAGCATCTATTTTTATAGCACCGTATTAAATTTTACAATGAAGCATTTTATAGTTGAATTGAGTTGTTTTATGAATGCAATGGTGATGTTTGTTTCAATGCAAGTTGAGATTAAAGTAATCATCCCAGACAGACTTGAATATCTTTGGACCTGCTAGCAGCTTAAGAGTTAACTTCTGTGGATGCTGTGATATGTATGTGGACATTTAACTGATCGATATACTTGTATTAGTCTAGTTTGCAGCTTATTATAATGATGCCTTATTTGTTGCCTTCTTAGTGTGAATTTAGCTTATGTTGTTTTGTCACTTTACAACTCTAAATTCAGTGGAGTTTTCTCATTGGTTACAAACCAGCTGAAACTTTTAACTTTTGGACAGCATGATGGCACTGCTGCCTCACAGCGCCAGGGACCCGGGTTCGATTCCTGGCTTGGGTCACTGTCTGTGTGGAGTTTGCACATTCTCCCCGTGTCTACATGGATTTCCTCCGGGTGCTCCGGTTTCCTCCCACATTCCAAAGATGTGTGGGTTAGGTGGATTGGCCATGCTAAATTGCCCCTTAGTGTCAGGGGGACTAGCTAGGGTAATACATGGGGTTATGGGGATAGAGCCTGGGTGGGATTGTGGTCGGTGCAGACTCGATGGGCCAAATGGCCTCCTTCTGCACTGTAGGAATCTATGAGAATTACTCAATGGTCTTTTGGAAATGGAAGTGTTCCCTTTGAAAATCAGTTCTGCATATCATGGTGCTACGCAGATGACAGTTTTGAAAGGAAAGGCTCACAATTTTGAACTACTATTGAGTTGCACAACTGAATTTTTAATAGTTTGGTGCTGAAACAGCAGGTGGGATTCTCGGATCTCGTTCGCCCCACCCCAGCAGTCTGCGAGAGTAGAGAATTCGTCACTCAGCCAAAACTCCATTCACTGCAGTGGCGGCCCCGGAGAATCCCAGCCGTGGATAAGGTCGGAGGTTTCCGACCTACATTGCATTTGGCGCTGGAATAGTTTACAAGACGGTAAAAAAATGGGATCATAGATGATCGTTATTTCACTCATACCCTCACATAATGTGAGGTAATATTTCATCAAGAGTTACTGACGGCAACAGTACTATGGAAAACAGAAAAAGTACCAATTTGATGGGTGGCACCGTGCCACAGTGATTAGCGCTGCCTCACAGCGTCATGGACCCGGGTTTGATTCCCAGCCTTTTGTCACTGTCTGTGCGGAGTCTGCACATTCTCCCCATGTCTGCATGGGTTTCCTCCGGGTGCTCCGCTTTCCTCCCACAGTCCAAAGATGTGCGGGTTAGGTGATCCTTCTGCACTACAGGAATCTATGAAACCATGCCGCAGTGAATGTTTCAATGTTGAACGCACATAGAGTGATTAAATGTACATTCTTGCAGCAATCTTACTGCTGCACCTATACAGACAGGAGATTTGAAATAAGTGTGTATCCGAAAAAAAAATTAGCACTGCTGCCTCACAACTCCAGGGTTCCGGGTTCAATTTCAACTTTGGGGTCACTGTCTGTACGGAGTCTGCACATTCTCCCCGTGTCTGCGTGGGTCTCCTCCTATGCTCCAGTTTCCTCCCACAGCCCAAAGATGTGTAGATTAGGTAGAATGGCCATGCTAAATTCTCCCTCAGTGTCAGGGGGATTAGCAGGGTAAATACATGGGGTTATGGGAAAAGGGCCTGCTTGGGAGTGTTGTCGGTGCAGACTCGACAGGCCAAATGGCCTTCTGCACTGTAGGGATTCTATGATTCGATGATTCTTTGGAACTGGGAAGAGCACAACTGCATGACCACTTGGTTCACTGACAGTTCAGAAAGCAGTTCACAAAATGGTTTGTGTTGATTACAGAAGCACGTTTCTGTCATTCTGGAGGATCGCTCACTCGTGTGGATAATCAAAATTGGCAACTTAAGTTTATTTATTAGCGTCACAAGTAGGCTTACGTTAACACTGCAATGAAGTTACTGTGAAAATCCCCTGGTCGCCTCACTCCGGCACCTGTTCAGGTACACTCAGGGAGAATTTCGCATGGCCAATGCACCTAACCAGCACATCTTTCGGACTGTGGGAGGAAACCTCAGCACCCGGAGGAAACCCATGCAGACACGAGGAGAAAGTGCAGACTCCATACAGACAGTGACCCAAGCCAGGAATCGAACCTGGGTCCCTGGCACTGTGAGGCAACAGTGCTAACCACTGTGCCGCTGTGAATTGACTTCAGTACATACGACAATGTAGATTTGTTCATGAATAGATGTTTTCCTTAGATTCTGTCAATCTATCTATCTTCCAGTAAGTAAAAAAGACGATCCCATGAAGTTACAATTAATCTATATCAGTGAACAAACACTTCACACTTTAGTTTGCTATTTTAGCAAAGGTGACAACCCATTTGAATTAACAGGCCAATGCTTCTGTAAAAACAGCAGGCAGCAATGCCAGGTAAAGGCAACAAGCATTCTTCTGCTAATATCATCAAGCTATTTGTAAGTTATCATCCTTCTTCATGAGTAGCCAAGATTTTATAAGATTTTCCCCCGAAGTTGAAGATGATTTGCTTTGACACTCTCAGTTCTCAGGTGACTGAGGGGTCCAATGTGCGACCCACAGTCTCTGTCATCGGTGGAGCAGACGGTGGTTGGAGGAGTGGGTGGGTGGGATGCCCAGGTTGGATTGGGTGAGTGGGATGCCCAGGTTGTCACACTCTCCTTTCACTGTCGACGCTTGGCTTCCATTTGCTCTCTGCGATGAAACCTGAGGTGTTCCGTTCCTTCCTGGATTCTTTTCCTTCGTATCAAGTGGTCTTGGGCCATAGAGTCCAGATGTTGGTGGGGATGTTACACGTGTTCAAGGAAGCTTTGAGGGTGTCCTTGAAGCATTTCCTTTGCCCTCCCTGGGTTTCCCTTGGCATGTTGAAGCTCTGAAGAAAGTGCTCGTTTTGGGAGTCTTGTGTCAGGCATGTGGTCGATGTGGCCCATCCAGTGGAGCTGAGCGAGCCTGGTCAATGATCAGGGATGTTGACCTGAGAGAGAATGCTGACATGGGTGGGCCTATCCCGCCAATGCAGTTGCAGTATCTTCCGGAGGCAGCGTTGGTGGCAATTCTCCAGGGTTTGAGATGCCTGCTATACATTGTCCACATCTCCCAGCCATTTGGGAGGACAGGTATCATTACTGCTCTGTTGGCCATAAGCTTGGCGTTGGGTCTTAGGTCCTGGTCTTCAAACACATTCTTCCTCAGGCCATGGAATACTGCACTGGCACACTGAGCTGGTGTTCACCCTTGTCATCGATATCTGCCCTTGTTCACAGTGGGTTCCAGAGAAATGGGAAGTTGTCCATGATATCCAAGGGCTTGTTCTGGATTTCAACAACTGGGGTGGAGGCAGTGCAGTGTGGCAGGGGGAGGTTGGTAGCGGACCTTTGTCTTAAGGATATTGAGCTGCTTCTCTCACTTTCTCACATTAATGACCCCGTTCCTCTCACACTCTCTCACTGTTAACGTCTCCGTTCCTCTCACACTCTCTCACTGTTAAGGACCCCGTTCCTCTCACACTCTCTCACTGTTAATGCCCTGTTTCTCTCACACTCTCTCACTGGTAACGACCCCGTTCCTCTCACACTCTCTCGCTGTTAATGATCCCGTTCCTCTCACACTCTCTCACTGTTAATGAGCCCGTTCCTCTCATACTATCTCACTGTGAATGTCCCCGTTTCTCTCACACACTCTCACTGTTAATGTCCCCGTTCCTCTCACACTCTCTCACTGTTAATGACCCTGTTCCTCTCACACTCTCTCTCTGTTAATGATCCCGTTCCTCTCACACTCTCTCACTGCTAATGATCCCGTTCCTCTCACATTCTCACTGTTAATGACCCTGTTCCTCTCACACTCTCTCACTGTTAATGATCCCGTTCCTCTCACATTCTCACTGTTAATGGCCCCGTTCCTCTCACACTCTCTCACTGTTAATGACCCCGTTCCTCTCACACTCTCTCACTGTTAATGATCCCGTTCCTCTCACATTCTCACTGTTAATGTCCCCGTTCCTCTCACACTCTCTCTCTGTTAATGACCCCGTTCCTCTCACACTCTCTCACTGTTAATGTCCCTGTTCCTCTCACACTCTCTCACTGTTAATGTCCCTGTTCCTCTCACACTCTCTCACTGTTAATGTCCCTGTTCCTCTCACACACTCTCACTGTTAATGATCCCGTTCCTCTCACACTCTCTCACTGTTAATGATCCCGTTCCTCTCACACACTCTCACTGTTAATGATCCCGTTCCTCTCACACTCTCTCACTGTTATTGACCCCGTTCCTCTCACACTCTCTCACTGTTAATGATCCCGTTCCTCTCACACACTCTCACTGTTATTGACCCCGTTCCTCTCACACACTCTCACTGTTATTGACCCCGTTCCTCTCACACTCTCTCACTGTTATTGACCCCGTTCCTCTCACACTCTCGCACTTTTAATGATCCCGTTCCACTCACACTCTCTCACTGTTAATGATCTCGTTCCTCTCACATTCTCTCACTGTTATTGTCCCCGTTCCTCTCACACTCTCACTGTTAATGATCCCGTTCCTCTCACACTCTCACTGTTAATGATCCTGTTCCTCTCACACTCTCACTGTTAATGATCCCGTTCCTCTCACACTCTCACTGTTAATGATCCTGTTCCTTTCACACTCTCTCGCTGTTAATGATCCCGTTCCTCTCACACACTCTCTCACTGTTAATGATCTCGTTCCTTTCACACTCTCACTGTTAATGATCCCGTTCCTCTCACACTCTCACTGCTAATGATCCCGTTCCTCTCACACTCTCTCGCTGTTAATGATCCCGTTCCTCTCACACTCTCTCGCTGTTAATGATCCTGTTCCTCTCACATTCTCTCACTGTTAATGACCCCGTTCCTCTCACACACTCTCGCTGTTAATGATCCCGTTCCTCTCACACTCTCACTGTTAATGATCCCGTTCCTCTCACACTCTCACTGTTAATGACCCCGTTCCTCTCACACTCTCTCACTGTTAATGATCCCGTTCCTCTCACATTCTCACTGTTAATGGCCCCGTTCCTCTCACACTCTCTCACTGTTAATGACCCCGTTCCTCTCACACTCTCTCACTGTTAATGATCCCGTTCCTCTCACATTCTCACTGTTAATGGCCCCGTTCCTCTCACACTCTCTCTCTGTTAATGACCCCGTTCCTCTCACACTCTCTCACTGTTAATGTCCCTGTTCCACTCACACTCTCTCACTGTTAATGTCCCTGTTCCTCTCACACTCTCTCACTGTTAATGTCCCTGTTCCTCTCACACTCTCTCACTGTTAATGATCCCGTTCCTCTCACACTCTCTCACTGTTAATGTCCCCGTTCCTCTCACACTCTCTCACTGTTAATGATCCCGTTCCTCTCACACTCACTCACTGTTAATGACCCCGTTCCTCTCACACACTCTCACTGTTAATGATCCTGTTCCTCTCACACTCTCACTGTTAATGATCCCGTTCCTCTCACACTCTCTCACTGTTAATGATCCCGTTCCTCTCACACTCTCTCACTGTTAATGATCCTTTTCCTTTCACACTCTCTCGCTGTTAATGATCCCGTTCCTCTCACACACTCTCACTGTTATTGACCCCGTTCCTCTCACACACTCTCACTGTTATTGACCCCGTTCCTCTCACACTCTCTCACTGTTATTGACCCCGTTCCTCTCACACTCTCGCACTTTTAATGATCCCGTTCCACTCACACTCTCTCACTGTTAATGATCTCGTTCCTCTCACATTCTCTCACTGTTATTGTCCCCGTTCCTCTCACACTCTCACTGTTAATGATCCCGTTCCTCTCACACTCTCACTGTTAATGATCCTGTTCCTCTCACACTCTCACTGTTAATGATCCCGTTCCTCTCACACTCTCACTGTTAATGATCCTTTTCCTTTCACACTCTCTCGCTGTTAATGATCCCGTTCCTCTCACACACTCTCTCACTGTTAATGATCTCGTTCCTTTCACACTCTCACTGTTAATGATCCCGTTCCTCTCACACTCTCACTGCTAATGATCCCGTTCCTCTCACACTCTCTCGCTGTTAATGATCCCGTTCCTCTCACACTCTCTCGCTGTTAATGATCCTGTTCCTCTCACATTCTCTCACTGTTAATGACCCCGTTCCTCTCACACACTCTCGCTGTTAATGATCCCGTTCCTCTCACACTCTCACTGTTAATGATCCCGTTCCTCTCACACTCTCACTGTTAATGACCCCGTTCCTCTCACACTCTCTCACTGTTAATGATCCCGTTCCTCTCACACTCTCACTGTTAATGATCCCGTTCCTCTCACATTCTCTCACTGTTAATGACCCCGTTCCTCTCACACACTCTCGCTGTTAATGATCCCGTTCCTTTCACACTCTCACTGTTAATGATCCCGTTCCTCTCACACTCTCTCACTGTTAATGACCCCGTTCCTCTCACACTCTCTCACTGTTAATGATCCCGTTCCTCTCACATTCTCACTGTTAATGGCCCCGTTCCTCTCACACTCTCTCTCTGTTAATGACCCCGTTCCTCTCACACTCTCTCACTGTTAATGTCCCTGTTCCTCTCACACTCTCTCACTGTTAATGTCCCTGTTCCTCTCACACTCTCTCACTGTTAATGTCCCTGTTCCTCTCACACACTCTCACTGTTAATGACCCCGTTCCTCTCACATTCTCACTGTTAATGATCCCGTTCCTCTCACACTCTCTCTCTGTTAATGATCTCGTTCCTCTCACACTCTCTCACTGCTAATGTTCTCGTTCCTCTCACACACTCTCGCTGCTAATGATCCCGTTCCTCTCACATTCTCACTGTTAATGATCCCGTTCCTCTCACACTCTCTCTCTGTTAATGATCCCGTTCCTCTCACACTCTCACACTTTTAATGATCCTGTTCCATCACACTCTCTCACTGTTATTGTCCCCGTTCCTCTCACACTCTCTCACTGTTAATGATCCCGTTCCTCTCACATTCTCTCACTGTTATTGTCCCCGTTCCTCTCACACTCTCACTGTTAATGATCCCGTTCCTCTCACACTCTCACTGTTAATGATCCCGTTCCTCTCACACTCTCTCGCTGTTAATGATCCCGTTACTCTCACACACTCTCTCACTGTTAATGATCTCGTTCCTTTCACACTCTCACTGTTAATGATCCCGTTCCTCTCACACTCTCACTGCTAATGATCCCGTTCCTCTCACACTCTCTCGCTGTTAATGATCCTGTTCCTCTCACATTCTCTCACTGTTAATGACCCCGTTCCTCTCACACACTCTCGCTGTTAATGATCCCGTTCCTCTCACACTCTCACTGTTAATGATCCCGTTCCTCTCACACTCTCACTGTTAATGATCCCGTTCCTCTCACACTCTCACTGTTAATGATCCCGTTCCTCTCACACACTCTCACTGTTAATGATCCCGTTCCTCTCACACACTCTCGCTGTTAATGATCCCGTTCCTCTCACACTCTCACTGTTAATGATCCCGTTCCTCTCACACTCTCCCACTGTTAATGATCCCGTTGCTCTCACACTCTCACTGTTAATGATCCCGTTCCTCTCAGACACTCTCTCTGTTAATGTCCCCGTTCCTCTCAGACTCTCTCACTGTTAATGAGCCCGTTCCTCTCACACACTCTCTCTGTTAATGTCCCCGTTCCTCTCACACTCTCTCACTGTTAATATCGCCGCTCCTCTCACACTCTCTCACTGTTAATGTCCCTGTTCCTCTCACACTTTTAATGATCCCGTTCCACTCACACTCTCTCACTGTTAATGATCCTGTTCCTCTCACACTGTTAAATACCCCGTTCCTCTCACACTGTTAAATACCCCGTTCCTCTCACACTCTCTCACTGTTAATGTCCCCGTTCCTCTCACACTCCCTCTCTGTTAATGATCCCGTTCCTCTCACACTCTCCCACTGTTAATGATCCCGTTCCTCTCACACTCTCACAGTTAATGATCCCGTTCCTCTCACACACTCTCTCTGTTAATGTCCCCGTTCCTCTCACACACTCTCACTGTTAAAGACCCTGTTCCTCTCACACTCTCACTGTTAATGACCCCGTTCCTCTCACACATCTCGCTGTTAATGTCCCCGTTCCTCTCAGACTCTCTCACTGTTAATGTCCCCGTTCCTCTCACACTCTCTCACTGTTAATGTCCCCGTTCCTCTCACACTCCCTCTCTGTTAATGATCCCGTTCCTCTCACACTCTCACTGTTAATGATCCCGTTCCTCTCACACTCTCCCACTGTTAATGATCCCGTTCCTCTCACACTCTCACTGTTAATGATCCCGTTCCTCTCACACACACTCTCTGTTAATGTCCCCGTTCCTCTCACACACTCTCACTGTTAACGACCCTGTTCCTCTCACACTCTCACTGTTAATGACCCCGTTCCTCTCACACATCTCGCTGTTAATGTCCCCGTTCCTCTCAGACTCTCTCACTGTTAATGTCCCCGTTCCTCTCACACTCTCTCACTGTTCATGAACCCGTTCCTCTCACACTCTCTCACTGTTAATGATCCCGTTCCTCTCACACTCTCTCACTGTTAATGATCCCGTTCCTCTCACACTCTCTCGCTGTTAATGTCCCTGTTCCTCTCACACTCTCACACTTTTAATGATCCCGTTCCACTCACACTCTCTCACTGTTAATGATCCTGTTCCTCTCACACTGTTAATGATCCCGTTCCACTCACACTCTCTCACTGTTAATGATCCTGTTCCTCTCACACTGTCACTGTTAATGATCCCGTTCTTCTCACACTCTCTCACTGTTAATGATCCCGTTACTCTCACACTCTCTCACTGTTAATGATTCCGTTCCTCTCACACTCTCTCACTGTTAATGACCCCGTTCCTCTCACACTCTCTCACTGTTAATGTCCCCGTTCCTCTCACACTCGCTCGCTGTTAATGACCCCGTTCCTCTCACACTGTTAATATCTCCGTTCCTCTCACACTCTCTCGCTGTTAATGTCCCCGTTCCTCTCACACTCTCACTGTTAATGATCCTGTTCCTCTCACACTGTTAATGATCCCGTTCCTCTCACATTCTCTCTCTGTTAATGATCACGTTCCTCTCACACTCTCTCACTCTTAATGATCCTGTTTCTCTCACACTCTCTCACTGTTAATAATCCCGTTCCACTCACACTCTCTCGCTGTTAATAATCCCGTTCCTCTCACACTCTCTCACTGTTAATGTCCCTGTTCCTCTCACACTCTCTCACTGTTAATGATCCCGTTCCTCTGACACACTCTCACTCTTAATGATCCCGTTCCTCTCACACTCTCTCGCTATTAATGATCCCGTTCCTCTCACACTCTCTCACTGTTAATGATCCTGTTCCTCTCACACTCTCTCGCTGTTAATGTCCCTGTTCCTCTCACACTCTCACACTTTTAATGATCCCGTTCCACTCACTCTCTCACTGTTAATATCTCCGTTCCTCTCACACTCTCACTGTTAATATCTCCGTTCCTCTCACACTCTCACTGTTAATATCTCCGTTCCTCTCACACTCTCACTGTTAATATCTCCGTTTCTCTCACACTCTCACACTGTTAATGACCCCGTTCCTCTCACACACTCTTGCTGTTAATGTCCCTGTTCCTCTGACACTCTCACACTTTTAATGATCCCGTTCCACTCACACTCTCTCACTGTTAATGACCCCGTTCCTCTCACACTGTTAATGACCCCGTTCCTCTCACACTGTTAATGATCCTGTTCCTCTCACACTGTTAATGATCCTGTTCCTCTCACACTCTCGCTGTTAATGAACCCGTTCCTTCACACTCTCTCTCTGTTAATGGTCCCGTTCCTCTCTCACTCTCTCACTGTTAATGACCCCGTTCCTCTCTCACTCTCTCACTGTTAATGATCCCGTTCATCTCACATTCTCTCTCTGTTAATGATCCCGTTCCTCTCACATTCTCTCACTGTTAATGTCCCCGTTCCTCTCTCACTCTCTCACTGTTAATGACCCCGTTCCTCTCTCTCTGTTAATGACCCCATTCCTCTCACATTCTCTCGCTGTTAATGTCCCCGTTCCTCTCACATTCTCTCACTGTTAATGACCCCGTTCCTCTCACACTCTCTCACTGTTAATGATCCCGTTCCTCTCACACTCTCTCACTGTTAATGATCCTGTTCCTCTCACATTCTCTCACTGTTAATGATCCCGTTCCTCTCACACTTTCTCTCTGTTAATGACCCCGTTCCTCTCACACTCTCTCACTGTTAATGTCCCCGTTCCTCTCTCACTCTCTCACTGTTAATGTCCCCGTTCCTCTCACACTCTCTCACTGTTAATGACCCTGTTCCTCTCACATTCTCTCTCTGTTAATGATCCTGTTCCTCTCACACTCTCGCTGTTAATGAACCCGTTCGTCTCAAACTCTGTCTGTTAATAATCCCGTTCCTCTCACACTCTCTCGCTGTTAATGATCCCGTTCCTCTCACACTCTCTCACTGTTAATGATCCCGTTCCTCTGACACTCTCACACTGTTAATGATCCCGTTCCTCTCTCACTGTTAATGACCCCGTTCCTCTCACACTCTCTCACTGTTAATGATCCTGTTCCTCTCACACTCTCGCTGTTAATGATCCCGTTCCTCTCACACTCTCTCACTGTTAATGACCCTGTTCCTCTCACATTCTCTCTCTGTTAATGATCCTGTTCCTCTCACACTCTCGCTGTTAATGAACCCGTTCGTCTCAAACTCTCTCTGTTAATAATCCCGTTCCTCTCACACTCTCTCGCTGTTAATGATCCCGTTCCTCTCACACTCTCTCACTGTTAATGATCCCGTTCCTCTCACACTCTCACACTGTTAATGATCCCGTTCCTCTCACACTCTCTCGCTGTTAATGTCCCTGTTCCTCTCACACTCTCTCTGTTAATGACCCCGTTCCACTCACATTCTCTCACTGTTAATGTCCCCGTTCCTCTCACACTCTCTCACTGTTAATGACCCTGTTCCTCTCACATTCTCTCTCTGTTAATGATCCTGTTCCTCTCACACTCTCGCTGTTAATGAACCCGTTCGTCTCAAACTCTCTCTGTCCAAAGATGTGCGGGTTAGGTTGATTGGCGAGGTTAAAAATTGCCCCTTAGAGTCCTGAGATGCGTAGGTTAGAGGGATTAGTGGGTTAAAATATGTGGGGGTAGGGCCAGGGTGGGATTGTGGTCGGTGTAGACTCGATGGGCCAAATGGCCTCCTTCTGCACTGGAGGGTTTCTATGATTTCTATGATTCTATGTTAATAATCCCGTTCCTCTCACACTCTCTCGCTGTTAATGACCCCATTCCTCTCATACTCTCTCGCTGTTAATGACCCCGTTCCTCTCACACTCTCTCGCTGTTAATGACCCCGTTCCTCTCACACTCTCTCACTGTTAATGATCCCATTCCTCTCACACTCTCTCACTGTTAATGATCCCGTTCCTCTCAGACACTCTCACTGTTAATGTCCCCGTTCCTCTCAGACTCTCTCACTGTTAATGACCCCGTTCCTCTCACACTCTCTCTCTGTTAATGACCCTGTTCCTCTCACACTCTCACACTGTTCATGATCCCATTCCTCTCACACTCTCTCACTGTTAATGATCCCGTTCCTCTCAGACACTCTCACTGTTAATGTCCCCGTTCCTCTCAGACTCTCTCACTGTTAATGACCCCGTTCCTCTCACACTCTCTCACTGTTAATGATCCCGTTCCTCTCAGACACTCTCACTGTTAATGTCCCCGTTCCTCTCAGACTCTCTCACTGTTAATGATCCCGTTCCTCTCACACTCTCTCACTGTTAATATCTCCGTTCCTCTCACACTCTCTCGCTGTTAATGTCCCTGTTCCACTCACACTCTCTCACTGTTAATGATCCCGTTCCTCTCACACTCTCTCACTGTTAATATCTCCGTTCCTCTCACACTCTCTCACTGTTAATATCTCCGTTCCTCTCACACTCTCTCACTGTTAATGTCCCTGTTCCTCTCACACTCTCACACTTGTAATGATCCCGTTCCTCTGACACTCTCTCGCTGTTAATGTCCCTGTTCCTCTCACACTCTCACACTTTTAATGATCCCGTTCCACTCACACTCTCTCACTGTTAATGATCCTGTTCCTCTCACACTGTTAATGACCCCGTTCCTCTCACACTGTTAATGATCCTGTTCCTCTCACACTCTCTCGCTGTTAATGGTCCCGTTCCTCTCACACTCTCTCTCTGTTAATGGTCCCGTTCCTCTCTCACTCTCTCACTGTTAATGACCCCGTTCCTTTCACATTCTCTCACTGTTAATGACCCCGTTCCTCTCACATTCTCTCGCTGTTAATGTCCCCGTTCCTCTCTCACTCTCTCACTGTTAATGATCCCGTTCCTCTCACACTCTCTCACTGTTAATGACCCCGTTCCTCTCTCTCTGTTAATGACCCCGTTCCTCTCACATTCTCTCACTGTTAATGACCCCGTTCCTCTCACACTCTCTCACTGTTAATGATCCCGTTCCTCTCACACTCTCTCACTGTTAATGATCCTGTTCCTCTCACATTCTCTCACTGTTAATGATCCCGTTCCTCTCACACTCTCTCACTGTTAATGATCCTGTTCCTCTCACATTCTCTCACTGTTCATAATCCCGTTCCTCTCACACTCTCTCACTGTTAATGATCCCGTTCCTCTCACACTCTCTCGCTGTTAATGTCCCTGTTCCTCTCACACTCTCTCTGTTAATGACCCCGTTCCACTCACATTCTCTCACTGTTAATGTCCCCGTTCCTCTCACATTCTCTCACTGTTATTGTCCCCATTCCTCTCACACTCTCTCACTGTTAATGATCCCATTCCTCTCACACTCTCACACTGTTAATGACCCCGTTCCTCTCACATTCTCTCACTGTTATTGTCCCCGTTCCTCTCACACTCTCTCTCTGGTAATGATCCCGTTCCTCTCACATTCTCTCTCTGTTAATGTCCCCGTTCCTCTCACACTCTCTCACTGTTAATGATCCCGTTCCTCTCACACTCTCTCACTGTTAATGACCCCGTTCCTCTCACACTCTCTCACTGTTAATGATCCCATTCCTCTCACACTCTCTCACTGTTAATGATCCCGTTCCTCTCAGACGCTCTCACTGTTAATGTCCCCGTTCCTCTCAGACTCTCTCACTGTTAATGATCCCGTTCCTCTCACACTCTCTCACTGTTAATATCTCCGTTCCTCTCACACTCTCTCGCTGTTAATGTCCCTGTTCCTCTCACACTCTCTCGCTGTTAATGTCCCTGTTCCTCTCACACTCTCACACTTTTAATGATCCCGTTCCACTCACACTCTCTCACTGTTAATGATCCTGTTCCTCTCACACTGTTAATGACCCCGTTCCTCTCACATTCTCTCTCTGTTAATGTCCCCGTTCCTCTCACACTCTCTCACTGTTAATGATCCCGTTCCTCTCACACTCCCTCTCTGTTAATGACCCCGTTCCTCTCACACTATCTCAGTGTTAATGACCCTGTTCCTCTCACACTCTCTCACTGTTAATGACCCCGTTCTTCTCACACTCTCTCACTGTTAATGATCCCGTTCCTCCCACACTCTCTCACTGTTAATGACCCCGTTCCTCTCACACTCTCTCACTGTTAATGACCCCGTTCCTCTCACACTCTCTCACTGTTAATGACCCCGTTCCTCTCACACTCTCTCACTGTTAATAATCCCGTTCCTCCCACACTCTCTCACTGTTAATGATCCCGTTCCTCTCACACTCTCTCGCTGTTAATGATCATGTTCCTCTCACACTCTCTCTGTTAATAATCCCGTTCCTCTCACACTCTCTCTCTGTTAATAATCCCATTCCTCTCACACTCTCTCACTGTTAATAATCCCGTTCCTCCCACACTCTCTCACTGTTAATGATCCCGTTCCTCTCACACTCTCTCGCTGTTAATGATCATGTTCCTCTCACACTCTCTCTGTTAATAATCCCGTTCCTCTCACACTCTCTCACTGTTAATGATCCCATTCCTCTCACACTCTCTCTGTTAATAATCCCGTTCCTCTCACACTCTCTCTCTGTTAATAATCCCATTCCTCTCACACTTTCTGTGGTGAATCTGTGGTGAACCATCGTTGGTTCCCACTGGATAGTGCTGAGCCAGGGGCTAGCCAGGACTACAAGGATGTACATATGTTTCTGTTGGGTTGTGCTATTGTTGCTGTTGGGTTAGGGTGGGGTTGTTACACCTTTGTACTGTAGTGTTGTGGCACATCCCAGTCGGGCTCCGCCTCCTGGGAGAGGTATAAGAGTCCCTGCTCTGGCCGGGACCCCTTCAGTCTGGGATAGTGTATATAAGTTCTGGTAGCTTCGTTAACAGTAAATAAAAGCCTTTCATTTACTGAGTTTCAAGCCTCGTGTCTGAATAGCGCATCAATTTTATTTACTGTCGTTAAACTCTCGTCGGAAAAAAAAAAGAGAAAGTGTGGAGCAAATTCTGAAGCCGGAACGCCTAACGCTAGAACCACGTGCGGTGGGCGCTTCTAACACCTTCAACCACTGGCTGAAGTGTTTCGAAGACTACCTGGCAGCCTCCGCAGCGGTCACCACAGATGATGACAGACTCCGGGTCCTCCATGCGAGGGTAAGCGACACTGTCTACCTCGCGATCCGTGCGGTCACTAATTATCCTAAGGCCCTCGAGCTTCTGAAGAAGCGCTATACCAAACCACCTAACGAGATACACGCTCGTTACCTCCGAGCCACTCGACGACGGCAGTCTGGCGAAACGATGGAGGACTATGCCAATGAGCTCCTACAGCTAGCCAGGGGCTGTGACTGCAAAGCTGTGTCGGCTGAGCAGAGCATGTACGACCTCGCCCGAGATGCGTTTGTGGCCGGGGTCGGATCGTCGTACATTCGACTTAAACTGTTGGAGAAGGGTAACCTTAATCTTACCCAGGCCATCGAGTTAGCAGAGATGCTCGAGTCAGCCTCCAAGAGTTTAGTTTTATATCCAGAGGACTATGTGGAGACAGTGTGGCAGGAGCAATCGCAAATCCCTCCTCGTCCCTCGGGTTCGAAATGCTGCGTAATGGCGTGCTCCCATTCGGGCCAGACGACGGCTGCAGCCCCGAGTGGCCCGCAGTGCTATTTCTGTGGAGGAGCGAAGCATACTCGGCAAAAGTGTCCCGCTAAAGCTGTGTTGTGCACCGCATGCGGTAAAAAGGGGCATTATTCAAAAGTGTGCCGACCTAAACCCAGGAACGGCAGTGCGGCCTGCGATTCTTCAGAGCTCGGGTCTTCATCGTCGAAGTCGTCGCGGGGTTCATCCACGTGTGAGACCAGGACGACGCCATTACGGTCGACGGAGTCGGAGGGGTATGACCACCAGGGGTCGCTGAGTTTGGCGCCCTCACCCACGTGCAATTCATGGGGGCAGCCATGTTGGTCGACACTGACCATGAACGACCAGCAGGGGTCCTCCTCATCGACTTCAGCTGCCTGCAGTGGCGCTCATGAACCAACGGTGGCGTCGATCATCCTGGACCAGGCCAAGCCTCATAGACTTGACAAATCTATGATGAATATCCAGGTAAATAACCACGTGGTTTATTGTCTGTTTGACAGCGGGAGCACTGAGAGCTTTATCCTCCCAGACACTGTGAAGCGGTGTGGACTCCAGATTCTACCTGCCAAACAGACAATCTCTATGGCATCAAGGTCCCGGTCTGTTGCCGTGCTAGGGAGTTGTGTGGTAACCTTGAAGGTGCAAGGCACAGTTTACGAGCGTTTCAAGCTCCTTGTGTTGCCGTATCTTTGCGCGCCAATACTTCTCGGACTAAACTTCATGGTCCACTTGAGGAGTGTAATCCTACAGTACGGTGGGCCACTCCCTTCACTTGCAGTGGGAAAACAGCAGCAGCCTCCAAATTGCCCAACGCCTGTAGCCTCTTGCCGCTGAAGATCACCACACCCTCCTTGTTCCAGAATCTTGTGCCAGGCTGCAAGCCCATCGCGACTAAAAGTAGGCGTTACAGCACTGAGGATCGGATCGTCATTAGATCTGAGGTTCAGCGGCTCCTCAAAGAAAGGATCATACAACCCAGTGCTAGTCCGTGGAGAGCGCAGGTCGTGGTGGTCAAGAGCGGGAACAAACCCCGGATGGTCATTGACTACAGTCAGACCATTAACCGATATACGCAGCTGGATGCGTATCCCCTCCCGCGCATATCTGATATGGTCAATCAGATTGCGCAGTACCGGGTGTTCTCCACCATAGACCTCAAGTCTGCCTACCACCAACTCCCCATTCGCCCAGAGGACCGACAATACACGGCTTTTGAGGCGGATGGTCGCTTGTATCACTTTCTCAGGGTTCCCTTTGGTGTCACCAATGGGGTCTCGGTCTTCCAGCGTGCAATGGACCGAATGGTGGACCAGAACGGGCTGCGGGCTACCTTCCCGTACTTGGATAATGTCACCATCTGCGGCCATGACCAGCAGGACCACGACACAAACCTCCTGAACTTCTTACGCACTGCATCTCGCCTGAACTTGACCTACAACAGGGAGAAGTGTGTGTTTCGTACGCGCCGTTTAGCCATCCTAGGATACGTGGTGGAAAACGGGGTCATTGGACCTGATCCAGACCGTATGCGCCCCCTTTCTGAACTTCCCTTACCTGCTAGTGCAAAAGCACTGAGAAGATACTTAGGCTTCTTCTCTTATTATGCGCAGTGGGTTTCCTACTACGCGGACAAAGCCCGTCCGCTCATTAAGTCCACGACTTTTCCCTTAACGCCAGAGGCCCGATTGGCCTTCGATAAATTGAAAGCCGACATCGCGAAAGCTACGATTCACGCTGTAGACGAATCCATCTCCTTTCAGGTGGAGAGCGATGCATCTGATTTCGCCCTGGCCGCCACACTTAACCAGGCGGGCAGGCCCGTCGCATTTTTTTCCCGCACCCTCCAAGGCCCTGAAATTCGGCATTCAGTGGTGGAAAAGGAGGCCCAGGCCATTGTGGAGGCCGTCAGGCACTGGTGCCATTACTTGGCGGGAAAACGGTTCACCCTGATCACGGACCAGCGGTCCATGGCGTTCATGTTTAACAACACGCAGAGGGGCAAGATCAAGAATGACAAGATCTTGCGGTGGAGAATTGAACTCTCCACCTATAACTACGATATCATGTACCGTCCAGGGAAACTCAATGAGCCCTCGGATGCACTCTCGCGTGGAACATGCGCTAGTATACAGGAGGACCATTTGCATGCCCTACATAATGACCTGTGCCATCCTGGGGTCACTCGGCTCTACCACTTTGTAAAAGCCCGCAACCTGCCTTACTCGGTGGAGGACGTCAGGTCGGTAACAAGGAGCTGTCGGGTTTGCGCGGAATGTAAACCGCACTTTTACCAACCTGACCGGGCACATTTAGTCAAGGCCACTCGTCCCTTCGAGAGACTGAGTGTTGATTTTAAGGGCCCCCTTCCCTCAACGGATCGGAATGTGTACTTCCTCAATATCATTGATGAGTACTCTCGGTTCCCTTTTGTTGTTCCCTGCTCTGATACATCCGCTGCCACGGTTATCAAGGCATTCCGTGATCTCTTTACCCTGTTCGGGTACCCCAGCTACATCCATAGCGACAGGGGCTCGTCGTTCATGAGCGATGACTTGAGGCAATTCCTGCTCTCATACGGGATTGCCTCTAGTAGGACCACGAGCTACAACCCTAGGGGTAATGGACAGGTGGAACGCGAGAATGCTACAGTCTGGAAGGCTGTCTTACTGGCGTTGAAGTCAAAAGGTCTTCCAGTCTCCCGTTGGCAAGAGGTGCTCCCTGATGTGCTCCATTCTATTCGCTCCCTCCTGTGTACGGCAACCAATGCTACTCCCCACGAGAGGATGTTCTCATTCCCTCGGAAGTCTTCCTCGGGGACCTCATTACCGTCTTGGTTGACGTACTCAGGACCTGTCCTCCTGCGGCGACATGTAAGGGCCCGCAAGTCCGTCCCGTTGGTCGAACAGGTCCATCTCCTCCACGCCAACCCTCAGTATGCCTATGTGGCATACCCTGACGGGCGAGAGGACACGGTCTCGATCCGAGACCTGGCGCCAGCAGGGGACGTAGCAACCCCTGTTGCTCCCATACCCCCTGTAATAAACCCTTTATCTCTTGTTTCTTCCCCGGACACGGCGCGGGCAGCATCGGGACCATTGCTTAACCATTTTACTCCCATGTACAGCTTGCCTGAGCCCAGAAGATGGTCGCCACCGCAGGGCGTGTCAGGATCCCCTGGACTACCGTCACCTCAGGGTCAACCGGCCTGTGAGTCCGTGGAAGAACAGCTGGACGCCACTTTGGGGAGAACGCCACCGCAAGTGCCTACTCCGGTGTCACCGCCGGTATTGAAGAGGTCACAACGACGGTGCGGTCCCCCTGACCGTCTGAACTTATAGAGTGCTGACACTTTATTCTGTTTTTTGTACCCCGCCGGCCTTTGTTTTCAAAGGAGGGGTGAATGTGGTGAACCATCGTTGGTTCCCACTGGATAGTACTGAGCCAGGGGCTGGCCAGGACTACAAGGATGTACATATGTTACTGTTGGGTTGTGCTATTGTTGCTGTTGGGTTAGGGTGGGGTTGTTACACCTTTGTACTGTAGTGTTGTGGCACATCCCAGTAGGGCTCCGCCTCCTGGGAGAGGTATAAGAGTCCCTGCACTGGCCGGGACCCCGTCAGTCTGGGATAGTGTATATAAGTACTGGTAGCTTCGTTAACAGTAAATAAAAGCCTTTCATTTACTGAGCTTCAAGCCCAGTGTCTGAATAGCGCATCAGAACCATTGTTGCTTCCCACTAGATAGTATTGAGCCAGGGTCTGGCCAGTACTACAAGTATGTATATATGTTGCTGTTGGGGTTAGGGATGGGTTGTTCTACTTGTTGCTGTTGGGGTTAGGGTTGGGCTGTTACACCTTGTATTATAGTTATTGTGGTACATCCCAGTCGGGCTCCGCCTCCTGGGAGAGGTATAAAGGTCTCCGCTCTATCTGGGACTCCTCAGTCTGGGATCGTGTATATAATTAGTAGCTGCCTTGTTACAGCAAATAAAAACCTTTATTTCCTGAGCATCAAGCCTCGTGTGTGATAACGCGCATCACTCTCTCACTGTGAATGATCTCGTTCCTCTCACACTCTCTCACTGTTAATGATCCTGTTCCTCTCACACTCTCTCACTGTTAATGATCCTGTTCCTCTCACACTCTCTCACTGTTAATGATCCCGTTCCTCTCACACTCTCACTATTAATGACCCCGTTCCTCTCACACTCTCTCACTGTTAATGTCCCCGTTCCTCTCACACTCTCTCACTGTTAATGTCCCCGTTCCTCTCACACTCTCTCACTGTTAATGTCCCCGTTCCTCTCATACTCTCTCACTGTTAATGTCCCCGTTCCTCTCACACTCTCTCGCTGTTAATGACCCCGTTCCTCTGACACTCTCTCGCTGTTAATGAACCCTTTCCTCTCACACTCTCTCCCTGTTAATGACCCCGTTCCTCTCACATTCTCACTGTTAATGATCCTGTTCCTCTCACACTCTCTCGCTGTTAATGACCCCGTTCCTCTCACACTCTCACTATTAATGACCCCGTTCCTCTCACTCTCTCACTGTTAATGTCCCCGTTCCTCTCACACTCTCTCACTGTTAATGTCCCCGTTCCTCTCACACTCTCACTATTAATGACCCCGTTCCTCTCACACTCTCTCACTGTTAATGTCCCCGTTCCTCTCACACTCTCTCACTGTTAATGTCCCCGTTCCTCTCACACTCTCTCGCTGTTAATGACCCCGTTCCTCTGACACTCTCTCTCTGTTAATGTCCCCGTTCCTCTCACACTTTCTCCCTGTTAATGACCCCGTTCCTCTCACATTCTCACTGTTAATGATCCTGTTCCTCTCACACTCTCTCGCTGTTAATGACCCCGTTCCTCTCACACTCTCTCGCTGTTAATGATCCCGTTCCTCTCACACTCTCTCACTGTTAATGATCCCGTTCCTCTCACACTCTCTCGCTGTTAATGACCCCGTTCCTCTCACACTCTCTCGCTGTTAATGACCCCGTTCCTCTCACACTCTCTCACTGTTAATGATCCCGTTCCTCTCACACTCTCTCGCTGTTAATGACCCCATTCCTCTCACACTCTCTCACTGTTAATGATCCCGTTCCTCTCACACTCTCTCACTGTTAATGACCCCGTTCCTCTCACACTCTCTCACTGTTAATGATCCCGTTCCTCTCACACTCTCTCACTGTTAATGACCCCGTTCCTCACACTCTCTCGCTGTTAATGACCCCGTTCCTCTCACACTCTCTCACTGTTAATGACCCTGTTCCTCTCACACTCTCTCTCTCTTAATGATGCCGTTCCTCTCACACTCTCTCGCTGTTAATGATCCTGTTTCTCTCACACACTTTCTCACTGTTAATGATCCCGTTCCTCTCACACTCTCTCGCTGTTAATAATCCTGTTTCTCTCACACACTCTCTCACTGTTAATGATCCCGTTCCTCTCACACTCTCTCGCTGTTAATGATCCTGTTTCTCTCACACACTTTCTCACTGTTAATGATCCCGTTCCTCTCACACTCTCTCGCTGTTAATGATCCTGTTTCTCTCACACACTCTCTCACTGTTAATGATCCTGTTCCTCTCACACTCTCTCACTGTTAATGTCCCCGTTCCTCTCACACTCTCTCGCTGTTAATGATCCCGTTCCTCTCACACTCTCTCGCTGTTAATGACCCCGTTCCTCTCACACTCTCTCACTGTTAATGACCCCGTTCCTCTCACACTCTCTCACTGTTAATGACCCTGTTCCTCTCACACTCTCTCACTGTTAATGACCCCGTTCCTCTCACACTCTCTCACTGTTAATGATCCCGTTCCTCTCACACTCTCTCACTGTTAATGATCCCGTTCCTCTCACACTCTCTCGCTGTTAATGATCCTGTTTCTCTCACACTCTCTCACTGTTAATGATCCTGTTTCTCGCGCACCCTCTCACTGTTAATGATCCCGTTCCTCTCACATTCTCTTACTATTAATGTCCCCGTTCCTCGCACACTGTTAATGTCCCCGTTCCTCTCACACTGTTAATGATCCCGTTCCTCTCACATTCTCTCACTATTAATGTCCCCGTTCCTCTCACACTGTTAATGACCCCGTTCCTCTCACACTTTTAATGACCCTGTTCCTCTCACACTGTTAATGATCCCGTTCCTCTCACACTCTCTCACTGTTAATCACCCCGTTCCTCTCACACTCTCTCACTGTTAATGTCCCCGTTCCTCTCACACTCTCTCACTGTTAATCACCCCGTTCCTCTCACACTGTTAATGACCCCGTTCCTCTCACATTCTCTCACTGTTAATGTCCCCGTTCCTCTCACACACTCTCTCTCCGTTAATGACCCTGTTCCTCTCACATTCTCTCTCTGTTAATGACCCCGTTCCTCTCACACTCTCACTGTTAATGACCCTGTTCCTCTCACACTGTTAATGATCCCTGTTCCTCTCACACTATCTCACTGTTAATGACCCCGTTCCTCTCACACTGTTAATGTCCCCGTTCCTCTCACACTCCCTCTCTGTTAAGACCCTGTTCCTCTCACACTCTCTCACTGTTAATGATCCCATTCCTCTCACACTCTCTCACTGTTAATGTCCCCGTTCCTCTCTCACTCTCTCACTGTTAACGTCCCTGTTCCTCTCACACTCTCTCTCCGTTAATGACCCTGTTCCTCTCACATTCTCTCTCTGTTAATGACCCCGTTCCTCTCACACTCTCTCACTGTTAATGATCCCATTCCTCTCACACTCTTTCACTGTTAATGTCCCTGTTCCTCTCACACTCTCTCACTGTTAATGATCCCATTCCTCTCACACTCTCTCACTGTTAATGATCCCATTCCTCTCACACTCTCTCACTGTTAATGTCCCCGTTCCTCTCACACTCTCTCTCCGTTAATGACCCTGTTCCTCTCACATTCTCTCTCTGTTAATGACCCCGTTCCTCTCACACTCTCTCACTGTTAATGATCCCATTCCTCTCACGCTCTCTGACTGTTAATGATCCTGTTCCTCTCAGACTCGGTCACTGTTAATGATCCCATTCCTCTCACACTTTCTCACTGTTAATGATCCCGTTCCTCTCACACTTTCTCACTGTTAATGACCCCGTTCCTCACACACTCTCTCACTGTTAATGATCCCATTCCTCTCACACACTCTCACTGTTATTGATCCCGTTCCTCTCACACTCTCTCACTGTTAATGACCCCGTTCCCCACACACTCTCTCGTTGTTAATGATCCCGTTCCTCTCACACTCTCTCGCTGTTAATGACCCCGTTCCTCACACTCTCTCACTGTTAATGATCCTGTTCCTCTCACACTCTCTCGCTGTTAATGACCCCGTTCCTCACACTCTCTCACTGTTAATGATCCCGTTCCTCTCTCGCTGTTAATGACCCTGTTCCTCACACACTCTCTCTCTCTTAATGATGCCGTTCCTCTCACACTCTCTCGCTGTTAATGATCCTGTTCCTCTCACACTCTCTCGCTGTTAATGACCCCGTTCCTCACACTCTCTCACTGTTAATGATCCCGTTCCTCTCTCGCTGTTAATGACCCTGTTCCTCTCACACTCTCTCTCTCTTAATGATGCCGTTCCTCTCACACTCTCTCACTGTTAATGATCCCGTTCCTCTCACACTCTCTCGCTGTTAATGATCCTGTTTCTCTCACACACTCTCTCGCTGTTAATGACCCCGTTCCTCTCACACTCTCTCACTGTTAATGACCCTGTTCCTCTCACACTCTCTCTCTCTTAATGATGCCGTTCCTCTCACACTCTCTCGCTGTTAATGATCCTGTTTCTCTCACACACTCTCTCACTGTTAATGATCCCGTTCCTCTCACACTCTCTCGCTGTTAATGATCCTGTTTCTCTCACACACTTTCTCACTGTTAATGATCCCGTTCCTCTCACACTCTCTCGCTGTTAATGATCCTGTTTCTCTCACACACTCTCTCACTGTTAATGATCCTGTTCCTCTCACACTCTCTCACTGTTAATGTCCCCGTTCCTCTCACACTCTCTCGCTGTTAATGATCCCGTTCCTCTCACACTCTCTCGCTGTTAATGACCCCGTTCCTCTCACACTCTCTCACTGTTAATGACCCCGTTCCTCTCACACTCTCTCACTGTTAATGACCCTGTTCCTCTCACACTCTCTCTCTCTTAATGATGCCGCTCCTCTCACACTCTCTCACTGTTAATGATCCTGTTTCTCTCACACTCTCTCACTGTTAATGATCCTGTTTCTCGCGCACTCTCTCACTGTTAATGATCCCGTTCCTCTCACATTCTCTCACTATTAATGTCCCCGTTCCTCGCACACCGTTAATGTCCCCGTTCCTCTCACACTGTTAATGATCCCGTTCCTCTCACATTCTCTCACTATTAATGTCCCCGTTCCTCTCACACTGTTAATGACCCCGTTCCTCTCACACTTTTAATGACCCTGTTCCTCTCACACTGTTAATGATCCCGTTCCTCTCACACTCTCTCACTGTTAATCACCCCGTTCCTCTCACACTCTCTCACTGTTAATGTCCCCGTTCCTCTCACACTCTCTCACTGTTAATGATCCCGTTCCTCTCACACTGTTAATGACCCCGTTCCTCTCACATTCTCTCACTGTTAATGTCCCCGTTCCTCTCACACACTCTCTCTCCATTAATGACCCTGTTCCTCTCACATTCTCTCTCTGTTAATGACCCCGTTCCTCTCACACTCTCACTGTTAATGACCCTGTTCCTCTCACACTGTTAATGATCCCTGTTCCTCTCACACTATCTCACTGTTAATGACCCCGTTCCTCTCACACTGTTAATGTCCCCGTTCCTGTCACACTCCCTCTCTGTTAAGACCCTGTTCCTCTCACACTCTCTCTCCGTTAATGATCCCATTCCTCTCACACTCTCTCGCTGTTAATGATCCTGTTTCTCTCACACTCTCTCACTGTTAATGATCCTGTTTCTCGCGCACTCTCTCACTGTTAATGATCCCGTTCCTCTCACATTCTCTCACTATTAATGTCCCCGTTCCTCGCACACCGTTAATGTCCCCGTTCCTCTCACACTGTTAATGATCCCGTTCCTCTCACATTCTCTCACTATTAATGTCCCCGTTCCTCTCACACTGTTAATGACCCCGTTCCTCTCACACTTTTAATGACCCTGTTCCTCTCACACTGTTAATGATCCCGTTCCTCTCACACTCTCTCACTGTTAATCACCCCGTTCCTCTCACACTCTCTCACTGTTAATGTCCCCGTTCCTCTCACACTCTCTCACTGTTAATCACCCCGTTCCTCTCACACTGTTAATGACCCCGTTCCTCTCACATTCTCTCACTGTTAATGTCCCCGTTCCTCTCACACACTCTCTCTCCGTTAATGACCCTGTTCCTCTCACATTCTCTCTCTGTTAATGACCCCGTTCCTCTCACACTCTCACTGTTAATGACCCTGTTCCTCTCACACTGTTAATGATCCCTGTTCCTCTCACACTATCTCACTGTTAATGACCCCGTTCCTCTCACACTGTTAATGTCCCCGTTCCTCTCACACTCCCTCTCTGTTAAGACCCTGTTCCTCTCACACTCTCTCACTGTTAATGATCCCATTCCTCTCACACTCTCTCACTGTTAATGTCCCCGTTCCTCTCTCACTCTCTCACTGTTAACGTCCCTGTTCCTCTCACACTCTCTCTCCGTTAATGACCCTGTTCCTCTCACATTCTCTCTCTGTTAATGACCCCGTTCCTCTCACACTCTCTCACTGTTAATGATCCCATTCCTCTCACACTCTTTCACTGTTAATGTCCCTGTTCCTCTCACACTCTCTCACTGTTAATGATCCCATTCCTCTCACACTCTCTCACTGTTAATGATCCCATTCCTCTCACACTCTCTCACTGTTAATGTCCCCGTTCCTCTCACACTCTCTCTCCGTTAATGACCCTGTTCCTCTCACATTCTCTCTCTGTTAATGACCCCGTTCCTCTCACACTCTCTCACTGTTAATGATCCCATTCCTCTCACGCTCTCTGACTGTTAATGATCCTGTTCCTCTCAGACTCGGTCACTGTTAATGATCCCATTCCTCTCACACTTTCTCACTGTTAATGATCCCGTTCCTCTCACACTTTCTCACTGTTAATGACCCCGTTCCTCACACACTCTCTCACTGTTAATGATCCCATTCCTCTCACACACTCTCACTGTTATTGATCCCGTTCCTCTCACACTCTCTCACTGTTAATGACCCCGTTCCCCACACACTCTCTCGTTGTTAATGATCCCGTTCCTCTCACACTCTCTCGCTGTTAATGACCCCGTTCCTCACACTCTCTCACTGTTAATGATCCTGTTCCTCTCACACTCTCTCGCTGTTAATGACCCCGTTCCTCACACTCTCTCACTGTTAATGATCCCGTTCCTCTCTCGCTGTTAATGACCCTGTTCCTCACACACTCTCTCTCTCTTAATGATGCCGTTCCTCTCACACTCTCTCGCTGTTAATGATCCTGTTCCTCTCACACTCTCTCGCTGTTAATGACCCCGTTCCTCACACTCTCTCACTGTTAATGATCCCGTTCCTCTCTCGCTGTTAATGACCCTGTTCCTCTCACACTCTCTCTCTCTTAATGATGCCGTTCCTCTCACACTCTCTCACTGTTAATGATCCCGTTCCTCTCACACTCTCTCGCTGTTAATGATCCTGTTTCTCTCACACACTCTCTCGCTGTTAATGACCCCGTTCCTCTCACACTCTCTCACTGTTAATGACCCTGTTCCTCTCACACTCTCTCTCTCTTAATGATGCCGTTCCTCTCACACTCTCTCGCTGTTAATGATCCTGTTTCTCTCACACACTCTCTCACTGTTAATGATCCCGTTCCTCTCACACTCTCTCGCTGTTAATGATCCTGTTTCTCTCACACACTTTCTCACTGTTAATGATCCCGTTCCTCTCACACTCTCTCGCTGTTAATGATCCTGTTTCTCTCACACACTCTCTCACTGTTAATGATCCTGTTCCTCTCACACTCTCTCACTGTTAATGTCCCCGTTCCTCTCACACTCTCTCGCTGTTAATGATCCCGTTCCTCTCACACTCTCTCGCTGTTAATGACCCCGTTCCTCTCACACTCTCTCACTGTTAATGACCCCGTTCCTCTCACACTCTCTCACTGTTAATGACCCTGTTCCTCTCACACTCTCTCTCTCTTAATGATGCCGCTCCTCTCACACTCTCTCACTGTTAATGATCCTGTTTCTCTCACACTCTCTCACTGTTAATGATCCTGTTTCTCGCGCACTCTCTCACTGTTAATGATCCCGTTCCTCTCACATTCTCTCACTATTAATGTCCCCGTTCCTCGCACACCGTTAATGTCCCCGTTCCTCTCACACTGTTAATGATCCCGTTCCTCTCACATTCTCTCACTATTAATGTCCCCGTTCCTCTCACACTGTTAATGACCCCGTTCCTCTCACACTTTTAATGACCCTGTTCCTCTCACACTGTTAATGATCCCGTTCCTCTCACACTCTCTCACTGTTAATCACCCCGTTCCTCTCACACTCTCTCACTGTTAATGTCCCCGTTCCTCTCACACTCTCTCACTGTTAATGATCCCGTTCCTCTCACACTGTTAATGACCCCGTTCCTCTCACATTCTCTCACTGTTAATGTCCCCGTTCCTCTCACACACTCTCTCTCCATTAATGACCCTGTTCCTCTCACATTCTCTCTCTGTTAATGACCCCGTTCCTCTCACACTCTCACTGTTAATGACCCTGTTCCTCTCACACTGTTAATGATCCCTGTTCCTCTCACACTATCTCACTGTTAATGACCCCGTTCCTCTCACACTGTTAATGTCCCCGTTCCTGTCACACTCCCTCTCTGTTAAGACCCTGTTCCTCTCACACTCTCTCTCCGTTAATGATCCCATTCCTCTCACACTCTCTCGCTGTTAATGATCCTGTTTCTCTCACACTCTCTCACTGTTAATGATCCTGTTTCTCGCGCACTCTCTCACTGTTAATGATCCCGTTCCTCTCACATTCTCTCACTATTAATGTCCCCGTTCCTCGCACACCGTTAATGTCCCCGTTCCTCTCACACTGTTAATGATCCCGTTCCTCTCACATTCTCTCACTATTAATGTCCCCGTTCCTCTCACACTGTTAATGACCCCGTTCCTCTCACACTTTTAATGACCCTGTTCCTCTCACACTGTTAATGATCCCGTTCCTCTCACACTCTCTCACTGTTAATCACCCCGTTCCTCTCACACTCTCTCACTGTTAATGTCCCCGTTCCTCTCACACTCTCTCACTGTTAATGATCCCGTTCCTCTCACACTGTTAATGACCCCGTTCCTCTCACATTCTCTCACTGTTAATGTCCCCGTTCCTCTCACACACTCTCTCTCCGTTAATGACCCTGTTCCTCTCACATTCTCTCTCTGTTAATGACCCCGTTCCTCTCACACTCTCACTGTTAATGACCCTGTTCCTCTCACACTGTTAATGATCCCTGTTCCTCTCACATTCTCTCACTATTAATGTCCCCGTTCCTCTCACACTGTTAATGACCCCGTTCCTCTCACACTTTTAATGACCCTGTTCCTCTCACACTGTTAATGATCCCGTTCCTCTCACACTCTCTCACTGTTAATCACCCCGTTCCTCTCACACTCTCTCACTGTTAATGTCCCCGTTCCTCTCACACTCTCTCACTGTTAATGATCCCGTTCCTCTCACACTGTTAATGACCCCGTTCCTCTCACATTCTCTCACTGTTAATGTCCACGTTCCTCTCACACACTCTCTCTCCGTTAATGACCCTGTTCCTCTCACATTCTCTCTCTGTTAATGACCCCGTTCCTCTCACACTCTCACTGTTAATGACCCTGTTCCTCTCACACTGTTAATGATCCCTGTTCCTCTCACACTATCTCACTGTTAATGACCCCGTTCCTCTCACACTGTTAATGTCCCCGTTCCTGTCACACTCCCTCTCTGTTAAGACCCTGTTCCTCTCACACTCTCTCTCCGTTAATGATCCCATTCCTCTCACACTCTCTCTGTTAATGATCCCGTTCCTCTCACACTCTCTCACTGTTAATGATCCCATTCCTCTCACACTCTCTCACTGTTAATGTCCCCGTTCCTCTCACACACTCTCTCCGTTAATGACCCTGTTCCTCTCACATTCTCTCTCTGTTAATGACCCCGTTCCTCTCACACTCTCTCACTGTTAATGATCCCATTCCTCTCACACTCTCTCACTGTTAATGTCCCTGTTCCTCTCACACTCTCTCACTGTTAATGATCCCATTCCTCTCACACTCTCTCACTGTTAATGTCCCCGTTCCTCTCACACTCTCTCTCCGTTAATGACCCTGTTCCTCTCACATTCTCTCTCTGTTAATGACCCCGTTCCTCTCACACTCTCTCACTGTTAATGATCCCATTCCTCTCACACTCTCTGACTGTTAATGATCCTGTTCCTCTCAGACTCGGTCACTGTTAATGATCCCATTCCTCTCACACACTCTCACTGTTAATGATCCCGTTCCTCTCACTCTTTCTCACTGTTAATGACCCCGTTCCTCACACACTCTCTCACTGTTAATGATCCCATTCCTCTCACACACTCTCACTCTTATTGATCCCGTTCCTCTCTCACTCTCTCACTGTTAATGACCCCGTTCCCCACACACTCTCTCACTGTTAATGATCCCATTCCTCTCACATTCTCTCACTGTTAATGACCCCGTTCCTCTCTCCCTTTCCCACTGTTAATCACCCTGTTCCTCTCACACATGTTGGCAGCCAGACTGTTAGCACAAATAGGGCAGCATGTCATATTTGGGTGTCATCACTTTCTGTACCTCAGGTGGTCCAAGATTAAATTTCCTGTCACATCTATGTTGTGAACTTTGGTTCACTGCTGTTGCCACTGAGGCAGGAGTTCACGGCGTCATGTCTCGTGTTGCAGGAGATAAGCGCATCAGCTGGACTAATATTACTGCTGTATCTGGGGAGCACTGAACATCTTTCAAATACTATATTGGACAGAGACTCTATCCTCCTTCCCAGACAGAAGTAAAAGGTTTGGTGGCAGAATTTGAGGATGAGCAGGAAATTTCACTCATTGTATGGGCCAATCAACAGCAAGAGAATAATCAATCTTCCATTTGCTTCTTGTTATTTGTGGGTCTTGCTGTATGCACCCGGCCATCACATCTCCCTACAATACAACTGTGATTCCAATCACAAAAATGACTGTGAAGGGCTTTGGTATATTCTTTGTTCTGAACGACATTACACGAATAGAGGCTCTTCTCATTTCCCTTCATGTTACTGATCCTGCTGTAATATATTTGTTAAGGTAGTTCAATGTGCGCAGTGAATGTGATATAAATTTGTGAATCCCATACTCCCAGAGAGGATGCGGGCATGCAGGGAGTTTGGGTCAGACAATTGGTTTTGCAATGTTCCAATCCTATCTGCGCTGGAAGTCTGGAGCCACTGAACATGGCTGAAAGTTTCTGATTTCAGTCCCAACCACAAGCTAGCTGCAACATTTGTCTTTTATATCACACAACAGCTGGGGGTGAACTTATGCAGGGGGCCCACTGATTACCTGCCCTAACTTTTGCAGAAGAGCCGTAGAAATCCTGTAAAGAATATTTTTCCGCACTTTCTTTCAGCAAAGTTCCAGTGAAAGATCTGGGGAATCTCTGCAGAAGTTCATTGTCTCAAACTTATCCTGACGTCTTGCAAATTTTGTTTAGATCTCCCCCACGTACAGCTTTGGTATTTTTTTCATCATCTTACAATCACACATAGCGAAAATGAGTCAGTCTTCAGGCTCTGCCAGGATTCTAACATTTCCATGATCCTCACCACAGAGATCACTGAGTAGTGAAACACTCAGGCATGAGTTGGTAAACTGTCACATATTTGGGGTCAGGCTTGACCCTCACCAAAAGTCTGGAAAACCACGACATTCCAGGATTGGGAGTGAGAGCAACTCCAATACGTGCTCCCTTATAAAGAAAGGTCTTCAGTGGAAGTTTCCCCAAAGATGAGTGTAGTGTATCTTGGAGGTGCCTAGCTCACTGCATGGCATCCCTGAATCCAGGTCTGACTGCTGCTTTAACAGTCTTCCAACTTCAAAATAATGTGTTGTGAATCAGATTTCAGTGTCGCAAAACTTAGCCCCATGTACCAAGAACCAACTAATCCGATGGTGAACCCCTCATCACAGAAAGGGATGGTTTAATTACAGGCCCTTTTCAACTCTACCAATCCCACAGATTGGGCCATTTCAAACGAAAGAATAGTTTTGCAATTGTGGAGTTGTTTTATTTATGAAACATGCTGTCCTGTTGGAAACACTCCTTGTGGATCAATGGGGGAGGCAGTGGTGTAGTGCTATTGTCAAGAAGCTAGTAATCCAGACACCCAGGGTCATGTTCTGGGGAGCCGGGTTCGAATGGGTTCCAGATGGTGGATGATGTTCACTGATGATTGCACAATGTTCAATATCATTCATAATTCCTCAGATACTGAAGCAGTCCATGTCCAAATGCAACGCGACCTTGGAAAATATTCGGGCTTGGACTAACAACATTGATGCCACACAAGTGAGAGGCAATAACCATCTCTATTGAGAGAGAACCTAACCATCGCTCCTTGACACTCAATGGGGCATTATCATCACTGAATCACCCACTATCAGCATCCTTGGGGTTACCATTGACCAGAAACTGTATTGGACTAGCCATATAAATACTGTGGCTACAAAAGCAAGTCAAAGACTAGGAATCCTGTGGTAATTAACTCATCACCTGACTCCCCAAAGCCTGTCCACCACCTACAAGGCAGAAGTCAGGAATGTGATGGAATACTGCCCACTTGCTTGGATGGGTGCAGCTCCAACAACACTCAAAAAGCTCAACACCATCCAGGACAAGGCAGCCCGCTTGATTGGCACCATATCCACAAACATTCACTCCCTCTACCACGGACGTACTGTAGTAGCTATGTGTACCATCTACAAGATGTATTGCAGCAACTCACCGAAGCTCCTTAGACAGCACCTATCCAACCAACAACTGCATGCTGTTGTGGGTTGTTCCCCTCCAAGGCACTCACCATTGTGATCTGGAAATATATCGCCATTTCTTCACTGTCGCTGAGTCAAAATCCTGGAACTCTCTGCCTAACAGCACAGTGGATGTACCTACCTCAGGGACTGCAGCGATTCAGAAGGTAGTGCAAATGACACTTAGAAGCACATTTCATACACGCTGCTGGCACAGCTCCCAAGCATTGTACGCCACAAGCACAACAGCCGGAATTTTACCATCCTGCCCACCACGGGAATCTGAGCGGGTGAGGGGCGGACCATGGAAAGATCCATTGACCTCTGGCGGGATTTTACAGTTTGGGATGAGCGAGGCCATAAAATCCTGTCCAAATTGAATCTTCGTGCAGTCAATGCCTGGATTGTACTTTCTGTGCAAAAACTAAAATAGAATTGCCCCAGTAATTGCTTCTTTTGCCGGGACACTGAACATTGAACAGACAAGTTAAGTTTTACTAGTTCTGCAGTGCAGAGGACTGATTTCACGAAACTATCCCACAGGCAGAATATGAAAGATGTAAATAATTCAGTTGTGATGAGTTGTGAAATCACAAAGGTTACTTTTATTTAGCCTTTGAAATCTTTTGCCATCTTTTCAACTGAGATGCAAATGGGCTATGTTTACAATTATTTCAGTTACCCCCAACATTAAAGCAGCTGACTTACACGAGGGAAACTTGCACGAAGCTTGCGATACGCCAGAATTTTTCTGAGACCTCTTAATTAAGAGTTAAAGAAATAAAAGGCAACCTCCGCGACGCTTCCTCATTTTGCATTTCGAGCATTGCGATTTCTGGAAAAGAAATACTTGACATAGGTTTTCTTTTCTATGAAACTAATGACATAAAGATTATAACTATCAAGGTTATTTTTAAACCAAATCTGGTACCAAAATGAACCACCTGGCTTGAATTTGGGAGTGTGGAAATCTGATGCTTCAGATCTTCAATGTGGAACATGTGAATATCATTAGTTGCAAAAGACTACCTGCAATTGCTCTAAATTGCCACATAGTGGCATAAGAAATGCATTATGTGAAAATAGATGTTCCTTTTTGACATTTTCAGCTTTATTGTTTTAACTCTTACCCTCATCTGTACCGTCTGGCATGCAGAGTGTTACTACATTACATAATAAGTTGGTTTTGGCAAGCCAAAATCTCTCGTTAGCTCTCAGTTTTTGGATCATTTTTATTCATTAGTGGAAATTACAGATTTAAACCTGTTTATCAAACACACTGGAGTTTAACAGATATATTTTTCATTTCGCCAAATGAATCATGACTAACACTGTGGTTGTTGCGTACTTTTAGCACAGAGTCCCAAGCAAGTTCTTCAGCCGTGCGACACGGAATATCCAGCCTTTGTGTCCGAACGAACTATTAAGGAAACTACAGGAGCAATCAACTGTGAAGGCTGCCATAAGTAAGGCATTTCCCATTTCTTTATTCCTGTGTTGGCGCATACACATATGGGCCAAGTCAAGTAATTCAGCATTAAATTCCCCCTAATGATAGTCTTGCAAAGTAAAATAAATGTACTGTAATAAGAGAGTGATCATATATGGTTATTCCCGGATGCACATTTAAAATTTTCAGCATAAAACTCATAACTGTTCAAATGCTTAACATATTGATATTGTGTTACATATTCATGGAATCTGCATGCTCCCACAAAACTTCCTGAAGTTCTTGGACAGGGTGCTGTGGATCATGAATGTCCCCACATGACCTGTCAACAGAAATTTGAAACTGAAGTTGATTGGGTTTTGTTTTTTCTTGCATCTTCCTTTGAGGTGAAATGCCTCCATGTCACTCAATCAAATCAAGCAAGTTACATGGACGTGCAGTCAGTATTCAAGCTAAAAGCTTACAATTAGCACCCGTGCACTTACTCACTTGCACAAGCGGGGTTGTTTTAGCCTTTTTTAGGTGACCAAACATTTATCCAGTTCATTGTGTGGTCAATGAACACTCATAGCTTTGTCGGTAAATGTTTTTATTTATGAACTTTAGAAAAGGTTTTTATGCTGTTGCTAAATGAGTTAAGTTGCTTAGTTGCCACTATTTAACAGGCAGTTTCTATAATTGGCTTTGCAACATTAGGTAGTTTGCCTTCGATCGATTTGTTAAATCTAATATGACATGAACCTATTGACAAAGCATTCTTTAAGCCTACATTCTTAGCTACAACTGGTGTGTTAAGGTGAGAAGCATCTGGGCCAGAATTCTCCAGCCTTGCCCGCAGCTGGGATTCTCCAGTCCCGCCGCAGTGAACGGAGATTCGGCTGAGCGCCAAATTCCCCATTCTCGCTGGCAGTGATGGCGGTGCATGA
The DNA here is from genome assembly GCF_964213995.1 of Mustelus asterias. NCBI lineage: Eukaryota > Metazoa > Chordata > Chondrichthyes > Carcharhiniformes > Triakidae > Mustelus > Mustelus asterias. The sequence continues at coordinate 129,749,773 of NC_135803.1, read as the reverse complement.
ACAGCCGGAGATTTCCAACCCTGATTTCAAAATCTAATTCTTTCTGCTTTTGGTTAAAATGTTCAAATATTAAAAAGAAACAAATTGATTACTTTAGAACCGGTTCTTTTAACATCTCTACTATTACGTTTCTATTTTAAAGAAACATTAAATCGATTTGGGCATAGTTTCCATGTTCATAGTAAAATAAGTCTAAAAACGCTGCTGCAATGCTACATCATATCTGGTTAGCAGCATAAAAAAAGCACAAAAAGCATTCCTTCATTATTGGATTACTATTGTAATATTAAATTAAAAATTAAGACAACTGGTGTGGCCGTCCTAAGCTGTTCCTCATCTCTTTCAGTGACAAAGGTAAACAAGATAATTTTTTTAAGTCACAGAATAAAGATGTTTTTGTTCCACCGTTAAATTAAGATTTGGGTTTATTTGATTCTTTACATTTCAGACTTTTCCTTAGGGCTCATGTGATTAGCAACAACTCCATATGTACACAGGAAACAGCAATGATTACTAACTGTTTTCATTTTGTTTATGAGCTGAAAGACCAAAACGTTACGCTATTATGAAAAAAATATATAACCTCATAGACTAGGGCAGGGTGAAAGTCAATAGAAACAGGTATTACCAAAAAGAAACTGTATCCAAACATTTTTCATCATGAGATCCATTAATTTATGTCCATAGATAAGTAATGTGGTACATTTAATCTTGGCGCAAAGATATTGTTATGTGGCAAGCAGCATGCAGAATTATTACATAAATGAAAGGTTAAGTGCCTTCTGCTGTTAAGTATAAACATACAGTGTAAGGAGGATTTCAACTTCCACCATCAAGTACAAAACTTGGCATTGTGAATCAGTCGAGCCTGTTGTACAGCAGGCTGGAGTTTCCTTCACACACTGAAAAGGTGAGCTGATGCATAATGGGCCGCAGTTTCCTACCTGAAAGTAAAAGTTAAATTCTGTCCCATAGCACTAAGAAATATTTGCTACCTGTAACAGGAGCTTTAATCTTTAGTTATGAGGTGTACAAAACTGTCTCGCCTGCCTCTTTAGTAGGAAATTATAATGAGAATGAATCATAAGACATAGGAGCAGAATTAGGCCACTCGGCCCATCGAGTCTGTTCTGCCATTCAATCATGGCTGATATTTTTCTCATCCCCATTCTCCTGCCTTTTCCCCATAACTCCTGATCCCCTTATTAATCAAGAACCTATCTATCTCTGCCTTATGATAGTCAATGAACTGGCCTCCACTGCCTTCTGCGGCAAAGTGTTCCACAGATTCACCACTCTCTGGCTGAAGAAATTCCTCCTCATCTCTGTTTTAAAGGATCATCCCTTTAGGTTGTGCCCTCTGGTTCTAGTTTTTCCTACTAGTGGAAACATCCTCTCCACGTCCACTCTATCCAGGCCTCGCAGTATCAGTTGTATAACTAGAATATAGTGCTCAATGACAACTTCAGTCTGCAGAAGATGAAGCACACTTCATTGTCTGTAGATACATCTACTTAATGTGGCTAGGTATTGAACAGAATTGATGTCCTTATCAATTTGGGCTGTGTTGTAAAGTGACCTTCTCCATCTTGGAGCAGGTTGAGACTGCTTGTGAATTCCAGATGATTGCAAGAGTAGAAATATCAAAAACCGAGATCTGTTGAACTTGTACAGCTATTGTGCGATTTGCAATTATGGAAACACCGTCATGAATGTGGCAGCAGGTTAAAAGCCACCAGCATTTCAAAAGGTATTTCACAGGATCTGAGTCCCAATAATGAGATTAGTAGTTGTAGACAGACCAAAAGAATACATCATTCTGTTAATAGGAGACATTTTGGGTAGACGATTGCACCATCCAGGGAAGACAAAATATATTAATCTTTTAAAACTACAGAAGCTGAGGGGACAGACAGCAAATATACAGAGAGAATATTAAAGGGAAACAATAGTATAACTGGCAACCTTTTCAAGGAAGCAGGGAGGCAATTTCCATCTAACAGCCTGTAAGCTGGTTCTAGCTTGCACCAAACCAGAAGCAAGAGTGCAGAAACCTTCGTGGAGGCAGTTAAAACCCATATCTTCGCTGAACCAAGAAGAGATGTTTCCCAGGATAAAGTGCGGTAAGTATCGGCTGGTCTTTACTTATAGCACGAAGTCTCACAATACCAGGTTAAAGCCCAACAGGTTTATTTGGTAGCACAAGCTTTCGGAGCGCTGCCCCTTCATCAGGTGAGTGGGCCTGTTTCAGAGCAGCACTCTGAAAGCACGTGCTACCAAATAAACCTGTTGGACTTTAACCTGGTGTTGTGAAGCTTCTTATTGTGCCTGTCCCAGGGCAACGCCGGCATCTCCACATCATGACTTTATTTATAGAACTATTGAGTTGGACGTTGTTTGGGAAGAGGGAGTTCTTGAGAGTTCAGGTCTCGTAAATGTACTTTGGATCAAAAAGGTAATTTCTACTTAAACTGTGTGGGTGTGTTTAGTAGGCCGTATACGTAACTATCTTAGGCCATTATAGTCCTGTTCGTGTGTATGTGTCTTTTCTTTATTGTAATAAATAATCATTAATAAGTGTAATACTACGACTGTGCTGTTTACTGTTCTCACTGGGTCTTGCACATGACTCCTCACACCATTCCTATAAACACAACTATACATCACCATGAATCAGTGTCCCAGGTTGGGACATCCTCGCAGGTAACATCAGCCAGGTTCGTAACAACACATGTTTCTATTTGTAATAAAACATTGCTAGAAATATTTGAAGAGAGACAAAGGAATTCTCCATCAAACAAAACCAACAATAAGCTACTGAACTTTGAGAAAGGCTGAAGTACAGACTCACAACCTAAGATGGTCATAAAAGCTGGCATATTATTAGAATGTGTTTTATGATATTCGTGAAACATTTTATAAACAACTTACACTAAATTAACGATTCTGAAAGCTAAAATACTTCAGATCGCTGGACCAAATGCACCAGCCTAATAAGAACAGAAACTTTTTAGCTTATTTATGATGTCAGTTTTTATAGACTGCTACATTTTTAAGTTTTTTTGATTTTTCATTGACCATTTACTTCTGATAATAAAAACACTGTGCAGGAAATATCTGACGTCCATATTTAAAACTACATATGGGGGCTAAATAATCACAAACTGCTCATGATTTCCACCTCCACAAAGTTACAATTTCACTCAGACCATGTCATTGAAGGTGGCAACACAGGTGGAGAAGGTGGTGAAGAAGGCATATGGTATGCTTGCCTTTATAGGACGGGGTATAGAGTATAAAAGCTGGAGTCTAATGATGCAGCTGTATAGAACGCTGGTTAGGCCACATTTGGAGTACTGTGTCCAGTTCTGGTTGCCGCACTACCAGTAGGACGTGGAGGCGTTAGAGAGAGTGCAGAGAAGGTTTACCAGGATGGTGCCTGGTATGGAGGGTCTCAGCTATGAGGAGAAATTGGGTAAACTGGGGTTGTTCTCCCCGGAAAGACGGAGAATGAGGGGAGATCTAATAGAGGTGTACATGATTATGAAGGGGATAGATAGGGTGAACGGTGGGAAGCTTTTTTCCAGATCAGAAGTGACGATCACGAGGGGTCACAGGCTCAAGGTGAGAGGGGTGAAGTATAACTCAGATATTAGAGGGATGTTTTTTACACAGAGGGTGGTGGAGGCAGACACGCTGACATCGTTTAAGACTTACCTGGATAGTCACATGAGCAGCCTGGGAATGGAGGGATACAAACAATTGGTCTAGTTGGACCAAGGAGCGGCACAGGCTTGGAGGGCCAAAGGGCCTGTTTCCTGCGCTGTACTGTTCTTTGTTCTTTGTTCAAGATGGAGCAGGTCACTTTTCAACACAGGTCAAAATGATATGGACATCAATTCTGTTCAATACTTAAAGACACAAAGTCGATGCATCTAAGAACATAAGAAATATGAGCAGGAACAGAACATATTGCCCCTTGAACCTGCTCCACTATTCAATAAGATCATGGCCGATCTCCAGCCCCACTTTCCCACCCAATCCCTGTCTCCCCTTAATTCCCTCAAAGATCAAACATCTATCAATCAGCCTTGATTATTCTCATACAACATATGTTCATATTTTCTCGTGCTATTGTGATCAAAGGAAAGAGGGATAAACCTGGTGACTTCAGGCCAGTCAGTCTCACATCACTAGTGAAAAAACTACTAGAAATCATTGCCAAGGATAATATTACACTTAACACTAATAGGGAGAAGTATTAGGGACAGATATCATGCAATTATTAAAGGCAAAATGTATCTGACTAGCCTGATTAAGTTATTAGATGCAGTAACAGGGAAGGTTGATGATGTATTTAGGAACTTTAAAATGGCATGTGGTATCATTACATAAAAGACTTGCGTGGAAAATAGAAGCATATGGGATTGAAGCGATGGAGGTAACTTAGGTACGTAATTAGTTAAGACCTTTGTTAAGACCCCTCCAAATGGGGCTGAGGCAGAAAGAATCAAAGATCAGCAGTACCACAAGGAGTGGAGGCTGCTGCCAGTAATACAAAGAACAAAAAAAAAAGCACAGCACAGAAACAGACCCTTCGGCCCTCCAAGCCTGTGCTATCATGATGCCCTAACTAAACTAAAAAAAACTAAAACTAAAATCTTCTGCCCTTGAATACAGGAGTTGGGACGTCTTGTTGAAGTTGTGCAAGACATTGGTAAGGCCACACTTGGAATACTGTGTACGGTTCTGGTCACCCTATTATAGAAAGGATATTATTAAACAAGAGAGAGTGCAGAAAGGATTTACTAGGATGTTACCGGGACTTGATAGGTTGAGTTATAAGGGGAGGCTGGATAGACGGGACTTACTTCCCTGGAGTGTAAGAGGCTTAGGGGTGATATTATTGAGATCTATAAAATAATGAGGGGCATAGATAAGGTAGTCAACACTCCTTCCCAAAAATAGAGGAGTCTAAAACTAGAGGGCATAGGCTTAAGGTGAGAAGGGAGAGATACACAAGGGCCCAGAGGGGCAATTTTTTCACACACAGGATGGTGAATGTCTGGAATGAGCTGCCAAAGGTAGTAGTAGAGGCGGGTACAATTTTGTCTTTTAAAAAGCATTTAGACAGTTACATGGGTAAATTTGGTATAGAAGGATATGGGCCAAATGCGGGCAATTGGGATTAGCTTAATGGTAAAAACCTGGCAGCATGGACAAGTTGGGCCAAAGGGCCTATTTCCATGCTGTAAACCTCTTTGACTCAATGATTCTGGTCGGTCAATATCCCTCTATTCCCTCCCTATTCATGTACCCATCCAGATGCCTCTTAAATGGTGCTAACATGCTTGCTTCCACCAGCTCCTCTGGGAGCGCATTCCAGACATCCACCACACTCTCTTCCCCCACACATCTCTCTTAAACTTTCCCCCACTCACCTTGAACTTTGACACTTACTCCCTTGGAAAAAGCCCTTGACTATCTACTCTGTCTATACCTCTCATAATTTTGTAGCCTCTGTCAGGTCCCCCTTCAACCTCCGTCTTTCCAGTGAAAACAATCCTAGTTTATTCAACCTCTCCTCATAGTCAACACCTTCAAGACCAGGCAACATTCTGGTGAACCTTCTTTGCACTCTTTCCAAAGCTTCCACGTCCTTCTGATGACCAGAACTGCACGCAATACTCCAAATTCAGCCTAACCAAGGTTTTATATAGCTGCAACATGATTTCCCAACTCTTACACTCAATGCCCTGGCAAATGAAGGCAAGCATGCCTTATGCCTTCTGAATCACCTGGCCACCTGTGTTGCCACTTTTAGGAAACTGTGGACCTGCACGCCCAGATCCCTCTGCATGTTAATGTTCCTAAGGGTCCTGCCATTTACAGTATATTCACACCTAAATTTGATCCTCCAAAATGCATCACCTCACATTTGTCAGGATTAAACTCCATCTGCCATTTCTGTGCCCAAGTCTCCAATCTATCCACATCCTGTTGTATCCTCTGACAATCCCCGGCACTATCTGCAACTCTACCAATCTTTGCGTCATCCGTGAACTTACTAATCAGACCACCCACATTTTCCTCCAGATCATTCATATGTATTACAAACAACAGAGGTCCCAGCACTGATCACTGGGGAATGCAGTCCCCCACCCCCAACACTGCTATGGAGCTGGTATGCCCAAACGTTTTCCGGGTGGCCTATGGGAGGCGGAAGAGAGCCATAAGATTCCCATTCAATCCCTGAGACACCAGTGAGCTTCAAGGTGCTCAGGGATAATTGGTGTCAATTGATGCCTTAATGAACATTCCTGATATCCCACCACAAGCAGACGAGCTCCTCCCATCTGCCCCTTCCCACCTCCGACTTAATTGTAGGAGGTTTTCCTGCTCCTGACAGCCTTTCCCACAATTAAACCAACATCTTTCCCATGGCAAAAGGGTTGGATTAAGCTCTGCCCATTCACTCTCTCCATATACGCTGGTTGACCTGCTGAGTATTTCCAGCACTTATTTCAGGTTTTCAACATCTGCAGTATTTTTCTTTTGCAACAACAATGATGTTATTTTGTTTCTACTTTCTAAACTTGGCTATATTTAATCAACTGTTACAGTTTCCAGATGGTTCATTTCTAGCGTGGCTATCTGAATGGGTTTATTTTCAAAGATTCTCATAAAATGCAGAGACAAACAAAACATGCATGCTTGCTGTACATCTTAAATGCCTCTAAGGAATAGTAAGATTACTAATCTCACTGCAACCACCACTGCTGAAAAAAAGATTTTACAATCGCGTATGTATGCTTACAAAGAACATTTGTGAATTGGATTAATTATAGATCTTTAGATTGAAAATACTGACATTACCTTAGGAATGAAATCACACAGAATATGTGGATAAATGATTTCAGGTGTAATTCAGTCTAACTATGTCTTGATTAAAAATAAATTCATATTTCAGCTGACTTTTTATTTAACATCAGGATACAGGAAGTAATTCTGTGGATTACCTTATTCGCTAATTAACTGTCAGAACAGAGGAATTATTCTTTGCGATATCAGCAAATAAACTCTCAACATTTTCACATGAACTTTCACTGTATTCTATATTATCATTGCTGTGACCCCCCCATTGCATTTAAAGATTGTGTCATATTAAAGCCTGCTCTTCGTTTCTTTCTCACAACGAAAGGAGAAAGTATGCGAATTGGTAGAACTTAAAGTGTTGGATCATTGTCTGAAAAGGAAGAAGAGGTGCCAGGCTGCAGGGAAAAGACAGGGGAAACCAGTTGAATGCTCCTTCAGAGGGCGAGCACAGACATGGTGGAGTGAATGTCCTCCCTCTTTGCTGTAACCATCCCATGGTTCCAAAGCTCCTGCAATTGCGCTATGTGTGGATGTTTCACTAAGCTGATGAAAAATGGCTCAAATGCCAAGCACAGGCTTGCAGACATATTAGCCAAAACTGAATCCTCCCTTTCCCGAACCCACACTGACAGCTAGAAGAGATTACAGCCCTTGCTGTATTAATCATTATACAAGATTCTACATATCATAGCTCAGCAACAAAACACAATAATGAGGATAGACTGATCCTCAATGTATTTATAAATTTATGTGATGAATTGTGTGAATCTGCAGGTGACCTTGAGAGATTTTCAATAACTGAGCATTCCTAGTGGGTAATGCGGTTACTTTGATTTGGCAGTAACAGACTATGTACTGGCTGACCCATTGGGGAGTACAACAGTAGCTAAGCAGCTGAAATGAATATGACAGCAGTATAATGCTGTCAAGGTTTGATCCACAAATATGTTATTTTTAAATGGAAAGATTACCTTATTCGCCAATTAACTGTCAGAACAGAGGAATTATTCTTTGCGATATCAGCAGATAAACTCAACATTTTCACATGATCTTTCACTGTGTTTTATATTAACATTGCTGTGACTCCCATTGCATTTAAAGATTGTGTCATTCATTTTACATTCTGTAACTGCAGATTGCCTTTGTATAATGATTGAGCCAAGGACAATTGCTGCTTGAAATATTCCAAACCATAATTATGAATGGGTCCATTTATCATAAATTATTATTTCAGAGTAAAGGAGTGATTACAAGGTATTCAGATGATGCCACAAGAATAGGCATACGTCCCCTGAACTCGTAATTTAGAATTCACATTCTGATTTTTGCAATTATTTTTACATGCACTGTTCCGAGTTTACGTGGAGCTTCACACACATACATGGGTTTACATAGAAATTACAGCACACTAACAAATTGTTTGTGTTAAATCTGTCCATGCTGGTGCTTTTCCTCTGTGCTAGCAATTAATTGTGTTTGGTCAATTTCAGTATTGACAGCAACTGGCAGTGTGGTTTGGACACAGAATAAAGGTTGATTTTAACTTGGGACAGTGAGGAAAGAAAAACCATGCTGGGTGCATTACAGGCAGCCAAAGGGCTAACACCCATATTCCACCACTACCATAAGTCAAAATCAGCCCTCATCTGCTTTGTTCATGTCAGTATTCACATAAGAGTTATTTGTAGCAGGAACTCAATGCGATTATAGGTTTCCAATGACCACAAAATGCAAGGATGTTGAGGATCTCCCATTTAACGTATCATTGCTTTCAGTTAAGTTGAAATCAATTCAATTAATTTTGGTCATTACAAATTGCTGAAATCATAACTAATTTGAGCATTAAATCAAATTCTGCTGTTTCCAAGTTTCTTATTTTATTATGATAGAAATGAGGGAAAATAAAGACGACAGGATTACTCTTAGGCAAGATACTGCTGCTTTTTCCAAAAGAGTTTGGTTTGTTTTGCATTCTACACAGGGCAGTTTTCTTCCCAGCCTGTAGAGAGTTGAGTCAAGTCTTCCTTCAATGCTCTGGTGATGTCACTGACAGGCTCTGTGCTAAAGAATGGCTCCCTAAGAACGGTGGGCATGTAACTTTAGATCACCTGGGAATGATAAGAAAACTACATTAACAACTTAAGCAAAATAATAAAAGACTATTATTCCACTGAAACTGAATGTTCCACTTCCTTCCAGCTGATTTATGCCAACACTCAGGTGAACAGCGGTAGGGATCTGTTATGAAGGATTCTCACACACTTTTGAACTCTTGCATGTTCTCCCACCATCACCATCATTTCATTTGGCCCATTTTCCATTCTGATTCTCTCAATTGCACCCAGTCACATTCTCATCCGTATACAGACAGATATCCAGAGTTGCCGGTGCTGGAGAAAAAGTAGACGTGGATTTAAGGAGAGCAGAGCAAGTTTTTATCTAATTGCTGAAATCTATTTGACAGGCATTGTTGGTGATTTTTTTTTCTTTGTATCGGAAATTCTGTTATTCATAGAGTGGCTGTAAAATTGCACCCTGAGTAAAACTGAGGACGATGGGAATCAAGGGGGGAGCTCTACATTGTAGAGTCATGCCTGGCACAAAGAAAGGTGGCTGTGGGTCTTGGAGGTTAATAATCTCAGTCTCAGGACATTGCTGCAGGAATTCCTCAGGGCAGAGTCCTAGGTGCACCGATGTATGTATAGCTGCCTCAACAGTTCCCTTCCCTCTATTATAGGATTAAAAGTTCACTGATGATTGCACAGTGTTCAGCTCCATTTCCAGTTACTTAAATGATAAAGTAATCCAAGCCTGCATGCAGTGAGATCAAGCAAAATCCAAGCTTGTAAGTAACATTTGTGGCAAGTACCAGGCAGTGATCATGTTTACCCCAATGATATTATCATTGCTGAATTCCCACCATCAATATCCAGCAGCTTGTGGCCCCTGGAACAAGCTGCCTCAGAGAATTGATGGAATCTGCATAGCAACACTAGAAGTGATGCTGTGTGTATGAAACTCTCCCCCGAGATCTGTTGAGTAATGACTAAGCCAAGTTGGTCAATAACTCTTTGTTGATGATTTCCTGCATTTAACAGAAAATGAATGAGTCCCTTGCAAAGATAAGAATTTGCTTTGACATCTCAGTAAAGGGATTTTAGTCAACATGATCCTAACACAAGTACAAAGGATTTTCTACCAAAGCAGCATGTTGGTTTGAGTGTACGGAGGAATTGTTTGCTTGGGAGAATTTCAACAATTCCTGGCTACTGAACAAAAAAACCTGACCGATATGAGATGCTCCATCAGTTCAAATCTGCTCCTTCCACAAGAGTTTAATGTACTCTGCTGGATTAGTTCATCTGAACTATAGCAACAGTGGTAGAGGTATAATTGGCCTGCCACCTCTGGTGAAAATTGAATTGCTAACCAATGATCCTGCTGGAAGCATGTGAACATGGAGGCCTCATAGAACCAGGACTGGCTCATTGTAATGCTGACCAGAGTTGAGAAGTACATCACATTAAGGTTTGTATCTAATGTTAAGATATTAAGGTTCATATCTAAATAATGGCCTCTTGAGCAAGGTACTGGAGAATGACTTCCTGTAGAACCATATCAAGCAAGCAATCAGTGTTTACAGAAGATATAGTAAGGAAGATGAAAACAGTAAGAGAAAAATGAATAGGTGAAAATCATGTGCCTATCAAATTGTAGTATAAAGATGTATAAAGATACAGATCTCACAGTATGTACTGGGACTGCATATGAGAAATTATGTTGCACTGCCCAGATTGTAAAGTGTGTTAGTTTCCTTTGACATTCTATAGAGGTGGTATCCTTTTGAAGTCTCCAAAAATGGAAATTGACTTATATACAGAGTGCACCACCAGTTAGGATGTGGGTGATCGCTATTTTGAAATGTGCAAAAACACATGGGTAATTAATTTCATATGAATGTGGGGCAGTTTATCAAATGAATTAATTGTACAAAGATATTTGTAACCACAATCCAAGTGTTTTAAAACTGTTAAATTCATTGTCTTCAGCATCCGACACATTGAATTCACCTGAGACTCTTTGGCAATGGCATTATCGAAAGGATCCCACTGTGGATCAGGTTTGGCACTTTCATTTTCAGAATCATCCCTTCACAACAAATCATCTTCCTCCCCATCCATTGAATTGGATATTCCACACTTTGTGATGTCCCACAACCTGATAATGTAACCACACAAGATATTGCATATATTTCCACTCTTTGTCAAGGTTTTTTCTCCATCAACCATGATCCTTGAATAGCTTTTTGAGGCATGCCTCCAAAGATTGAATTACAGCCCAAAGGACATTAGCAAACCAAATGGGTTTTTACGACAATGGTATGTAGACTTTCTAATTCTACCCTGATGAGATTCGAACCCAAGTTTTCAGAGAGTTATTCAGGGTGTCTGGATTACTAGTCTAGTGACAAATCCACTACGTCATCACCTCCCCAGAAGAGGAGGAGTTAAGTTCCATACTAATAAGCTGCATTCTTTACCTAAGCCACAGCGATGTTCATTCTACATATTTATAAACTTCACTCCATCCTCATCCACCCAACCATTGTCACGGAAATGTACAAAAGCCCCTGCAGGAAATTTGATGTCCGGCATGGTTTTATGTTTGAAAATTACCGTTGGCTTTAATTTTGTTCTGTCAGCCATGCAGGCTCGTACCACCTTGAATCTTGTATTCTCACTTTCTGTTGTTTGGCTGCTGGGCAGTTCATCTATGTTGCCAATATGACTTAATGGGTACTCATATTTTTGCCTCTTTCTGAGGATGAACCGCTGGAAACTGGTAATTCAGGCATCGAGGTCTCTGAGCAATCTTGATCTTCTGTCACAACACTAGACTGTTTATTCAAGAGGCTGCATCAACTGGCTGATGCTCTGAAATAATTGCTGGACTCAGGGTTTGATTTGGCTCACTAAAATGCACACTCCATTTCTGGTGATGAGGTGACCATTCTGATGATTTTTCAAGGATCCATTCCTCCACATGCTTTTCAAAATCAAGCCAGTGGTTGGTCCCTGTCCTAATGGCGCATTTGGTCTTGGGTACCATCTTCTGGTTGGATTCCTTCTTCCATTCCTGTATCAGTTTTTCACCAACACTGAATTCTCTCATTGCAGCACAGCTAATTGAGGAGTTAGCAGATGTTATGACTTTTAGCTTGAAAGCAGCTTTTGTGCTTTAGTTGTTTTGCTGGAGGACCCCTTTCCATTTGTTACTCGTTATGCCGTGCGTGGTGTTCTCTGTGCGGGTGTATCTTAAACTTCCATGCATCTGCTTCGCAATGCAGCCTACTTGATCCATGCACCAGCATACAGTATAAGGCAAGTAAAATCTGCATTTCTGGGTGAAAAATTGAGGCGAACCGCTGATGCAAGTATATAACCGGAAAGGGGGGTTGATGTACATACAAAGTTATGCAAAAGCATGATTTTTGGCATCGAAGAAATGAGGTCACCTTGTACTCTGGGTTGACTTACATTTGATTTGATTTTGATTTGATTTATTATTGTCACATGTATTAGTGTACAGTGAAAAGTATACAGACAAAGCATACTGTTCATAGAGAAGGAAATGAGAGGGTGCAGAATGTAGTGTTACAGTCATAGTTAGGGTGTAGAGAAAGATCAACTTGATGCGAGGTAGGTCCATTCAAAAGTCTGACAGCAGCAGAGAAGAAGCTGTTCTTGAGTCGGTTGGTACGTGACCTCAGACTTTTGTATCTTTTTCCCGATGGAAGAAGGTGGAAGAGAGAATGTCCGGGGTGCGTGAGCTCCTTAATTATGCTGGCTGCTTTGCTGAGGCAGCGGGAAATGTAGACAGAGTGAATGGATGAGAGGCTGGTATATGCCGTGATCTGTGGTAGAAATTATACATGCCTGGTTGTTTTCAACACAACACTTCCTTTAATGTGTGATTCTGTCCTTCAGAATTCAATACTTCTAACATGGGGGATAAAAAAAACCAAGAAAATTAAAATTCATGCATTTTGGTTCCAATCTAGAACATGTGTTGGAGTTGAAAAGGCTGTGATTTAAACTGCGAGAAACAGCTAAAAGTCCTATTATTAATTTGAATAAAAAATAGTCTCTGTAATCGTCATTGATGACTTTTGTTTTCACTAAAAAGAGCGAAGACCAGAATTCTGGTCCTAAAATGCCTAATACTTCTCATGACTGCTACACCCCAATGCTGTCACAGGTAAGTAACTGTATCTCCTGTTTTTTGGGCTACAGTGGTCTGTGTTTTGAAGCATACACAGCAAATTTGTATAGACTCCATAGAATGTAAAATAAGAACCATAACAAACTGAAACCTGGTGAATCCCTATCTGTGGCCCCTAAAATCATTTCCCCGGGTTTAAAATAAAACAGCATAAAGCAGTCGACTAGCCGATAAGATCGCCTATTTTAAAAGCAGACTTTCTTTAGTAAAATTGAGTTTATTTTTTCTGGCTGTCACTAGACTAAGCAATCTACTTTAATAGTATAATGATAGAAAATGTTTGCATGTTGTACAGCCCAATTGTGTAGCAATAGAATATTTAGAATTCATTCTCACAATTGGAGTATTGCTTGCAGGACTGATATTTTTTGCCCACCCTGAGAAAGTGGTGATGGGCTACCTGGTTGAAAAGCTTCAGTCTACATGGCAAAGGTGCCGCCACAGTGCTATTAGATCAGCAGTTTTGACCCAGAAACAGTGAAAGTACAGCGATCTATGTCCGTGTCAGGATGCTTTGTGATTGGAGGGTAATTTGGAGACCTTGGTGTTCCTGTGCACCTTTTTAAAAAATGTATTTATTCATTTTTACAGGATGTGGGCATCGCTGGCTGGGCCAGCATTTATTACCCATCCCTAACTGCCCCCCCTTTCAGAGGGCATTTGAGAGTCAACCACATTGCTGTGCGTCTGGATTCACATGTAGGCCAGACCAGGTGAGGGTGGCAGATTTCCTTCTCTAAAGGACATTAGTGAACCAGATGGGTTTTTATGACAAACGACAATGGTTTCATGGTCATCATTAGGCTTTTAATTCCAATTTTTCTTATTGAATTCCAATTTCACCATCTGCCGTGGTAGAATTCAAACCCGGGTTGACAGAGCATTATCCTGAGACTCTGGATTGCTAATCCAGTGATAATTCCACGATTCCCGATGCTCCTCCCGACTGCTGTCCTTGGCCTTCCATGACTGTGAGGTAGCTAACCCTGTTCCTGTGTGTTTGCTTGTGGCTAGATGGCTTGATGGTCACATTGGCAAGATTGGAAAGTTCATCTTTTTTGCATTATCATATCCCACAAGAAGCATCGTCTCTCAATTGAACATTTCTTTTCAAAGTGTCAGTAGAACGAAAGGAGAGGTTAGAATCATTGGACCTGCAGCACATTGGTGTGGGCTTAAGAAATCCCAGAAGTATTATGTTTCCTGAAAATTTGTGAATTTTCTCTCCAGATTTCCTGCCCAACGGCTGGGTTGATTGACAGGCTGGTTGCCTGTTTTGTGGGAAAACTACAACAGAAGGATGCAGCTGAGCAGCAGATGAGGGAGATCAATGCCGGGATTCGAGTGTCAGAGAGGAGGATGGAGGGATGGAGATGGTGGATGTGCCTGGGTAGAAAGTGGACATGGGTTTCTAACACAAGATGGAGATTAGAGATGGGGCCAGGAGTAGAACATCATAAAGGAAATTAGATGGTTGTGGGAGTCTGATTACCATTAAGGGCAGGTACTGGAAGCAAACTTTGCAGGTAAGCTTATTGGGCCTGGAAGAATCACTCCTGTTCATCCTGATCCACATAAGGTTCTTGCTATATGGTTGCAGCCCTCCATATCTCTTTTACCTGCAACCCGGGTCAACACCTGGGCTCAAATATTGAAAAAGAGTTGCTCTGTTCCTATCCTGGCCTACTTAATTGAGGTCTAGAGAATGCTTCTGGAGTTTGAGGCAATCCCTCCCTCCTTCCCTGATACCAGGAAAGCAGGGAACAACCCTACAACCCATTCTTTGTGGCAACACTTTTTGAAGAATTGGACAAACATTGCCAAAGGCGGGGAACACAATATCAGTTTAAAAGGTGAACGTTTGCTTTAAATGGATCTCAAGAGACATATTGGAAATTATACACATCATGTAGGCAAGTTGCTTGATTTGCAATGTTTTAAGTTTAAGTTTAGTGTGAGGGAACACTTTGGATCCAGTGATCATAATGCCATTAGTTTCAACCTGATCATGGATAAGGATAGATCTGGTCCTCGGGTTGAAGTTCTGAACTGGAAAAAGGCCAAATTTGATGAAATGAGAAGGGATCTGGGAAGTGTGGATTGGCACAGGCTGTTCTCTGGTAAGGATGTAAATGGAAAGTGGGAGGCCTTCAAAGGAGAAATTTTGAGAGTGCAGAGTTTGTATGTTCCTGTCAGGATTAAAGGCAAAGTAAATAGGAATAAGGAACCTTGGTTCTCGAGGGAGATTGTAACACTGATTCAGAGGAAGAGAGAGTTGTATGAAATGTACAGGCAGCAAGGAACACATCAGATGCTCGAGGAGTATAAAAAGTGCAAGAAGCTACTTAAGAGGGAAATCAGGAGGGCTAAAAGAAGACATGAGGTTGCTTTGGCAGACAGAGTGAAGGAAAATCCAAAGAGCTTCTATAGGTATGTTAGGAGCAAAAGGATAGTGAGGGATAAAATTGGTCCTCTTGAAGACCAGAGTGGTACACTGTGTATGTAACCAAAAGAGATGGGGGAGATACTAAATGGTTTTTTTGCATCCGTATTTACTGAGGAAACGGGCATGGAGTCTACGGAAATAGGGCAAACTGGTAGGGAGGCCATGGAACCTTTACAGATTAAAGGGGAGGAGGTGCTCACTGTCTTGAGGCAAATCAGAGTGGATAAATCCCCAGGACCGGACAGGGTATTCCCACGGACCTTGAGGGAAGCTAGTGTTGAACTTGCAGGAGCCCTGGCAGACATATTTAAAATGTCAGTATTCATGGGGGAGGTGCCGGATGATTGGAGGGTGGCTCATGTTGTCCCGTTGTTTAAAAAAGGTTCCAAAAGAAATCCGGGAAATTATCGGCCAGTAGGTTTGACATCGGTGGTGGGCAAGTTATTGGAAGGTGTGATAAGGGATAGGATCTACAAATATTTGGATAGACAGGGACTTATTAGGGGGAGTCAACATGGCTTTGTGCGTGGTAGGTCATGTTTGACCAATCTATTAGAGTTTTTCGAGGAGGTTACCAGGAAAGTGGATGAAGGGAAGGCGGTTGATGTTGTCTACCTGGATTTCAGCAAGGCCTTTGACAAGGTCCCTCATGGGAGGTTAGTTAGGAAGGTTCAGTCGCTAGGTATACATGGGGAGGTAGTAAAATGGATAAGACACTGGCTCAATGGAAGAAGCCAGAGAGTGGTTGTGGAAGATTGCTTCTCTGAGTGGAGGCCTGTGACTAGTGGTGTGCCGCAGGGATCGGTGTTGGGTCCATTGTTGTTTGTCATCTATATCAATGATCTGGATGATAATGTGGTAAATTGGATCAGCAAGTTTGCTGATGATACAAAGATTGGAGGTGTAGTGGACAGTGAGGAAGGTTTTCAAAGCTTGCAGAGGGATTTGGACCAACTAGAAAAATGGACTGAAAAATGGCAAATGGAATTTAACGCAGACAAGTGTGAGATATTGCACTTTGGAAGGACAAACCAAAGAAGAACGTACAGGGTAAATGGTAGGACTCTGAAGAGTGCAGTTGAACAGAGGGATCTGGGAATACAGGTACAGAATTCCCTAAAAGTGACGTCACAGGTGGATAGGGTCGTAAAGAGTGCCTTTGGTACATTGGCCTTTATAAATCGGAGTATCGAGTATAAAAGTTGGAGTGTTATGGTAAGGTTATATAAGGCATTGGTGAGGCCGAATTTGGAGTATTGTGTACAGTTTTGGTCACCTAGTTACAGGAAGGATGTAAATAAGATTGAAAGAGTGCAGAGAAGGTTCACAAGGATGTTGCCAGGACTTGAGAAGCTGAGTTACAGAGAGAGATTGAATAGGTTGGGACTTTATTCCCTGGAGCGTAGAAGATTGAGGGGAGATTTGATAGAGGTGTATAAGATTTTGATGGGTATAGATAGAGTGAATGCAAGCAGGCTTTTTCCGCTGAGGCTAGGGGAGAAAAAAACCAGAGGGCATGGGTTAAGGGTGAAAGGAGAAAAGTTTAAAGGGAATATTAGGGGGGGCTTCTTCACGCAGAGAGTGGTGGGAGTGTGGAATGAGCTGCCGGATAAAGTGGTAAATGCGGGGTCACTTTTAACATTTAAGAAAAACTTGGACGGGTTCATGGATGAGAGGGGTGTGGAGGGATATGGTCCAAGTGCAGGTCAGTGGGACTAGGCATAAAATGGTTCGGCACTGACTAGAAGGGCCAAAAGGCCTGTTTCTGAGCTGTAATTTTCTATGGTTCTATGGTATTAGTGTCCCAAGTAGGCTTACACTAACACTGCAATGAAGTTACTGTGAAAATGTGATCAGGAAACCAGCCTATTAGTCAAAAGGAAATGAGTTATAAGAGTTAGAATTGCCTCAGCCCCATGTGGATGATATAATGGGAACTTCCCACCTGCCCAATCAGCATCCTAATTTAAAATGGGGCCTTTGATTGTTTTTTTGATGCTTTCCCCCCCTCCACCCCAATTTGCATTGTACAAAAAAATAGCATGAGTATAATTTCCAGCTCCTAGTTCTGATGAAGGATCTACACCCAAAGTAAGAACCTGACTTTTCTTCGGATGCTGATGGGTCCAATTTGCATTTCCAGCTTTTTCTGGTTTGATTTGAAATTTCAAGCATTTGTAGTAATTTTTCTCTTCATATCCCTAATCTAAGCAGTTATTTCAAATATGAAAGCCTGTACAGACAAATGTAAGAAATAGGAGCTGGCGAAGACCCCACGGCCCATTGAGCCTGCTCCTATTCAATATGATCAAGGCTGACCTTGGGCTTCAACATCACTTTGCCACCCATTCCCCACATCCTTTGAGTCCCTTAGAGATCAGAAATCTGTCTATTCAGCCTCAAATATATTCAATAATGACGCACCTACAACCCTCTGGAATAGAAAAATTTAAAGATACATAATCCTTTGCGTGAATAGATTTCTCCTCATCTGATTGGCTCTTTATCCTGAGAGTGTGCCCCCTTGTTCTAGAATCCCCAGTCAGGGGAAACAGCTTTTCAATATCTAGCCTGTTAAGTGCCTTCGTAATCTTGAACAATTCAATGAGAACACTTTTCATTCTTTTAAACTCCAGAGAATATGGATCCTATGTACTCAGGTTCTCACCATCAGATAACTTTCTCATTCCATGAACCAATCTAGTGAACCTTTACTGCCACATCTCCAATGCAAGTACATCATTCCTTAAATATGGAGATAAAATTAGGTGTGGTCCACACAGTTGTAGCAAGACTTCTTTATTCTTGTGCTTAAATTCCCTTGCAATAAAGACCAACATGCTATTTGTTTTCCTAATTACTAGCTGTAACAGCATACTCACTTTTTATGTTCCTTGCATGAGTACACCAAGTGTCTCTGAACATCAACATTTATAAGTATTACACGTTTTGAAAAATATTCTACTTTTCTATTCTTACAACTAAAGTGAGTAACCTTGAACTTCCCCACATTTTACTCTGTCCGCCACCTTGTTGCCCACTCATTTAACCTTAAGCAGGTAGACATGGGTTTCTAACACAAGATGGGGATGAGAGATGGCGGTCAGGAGTAGAACATCATAAAGGAATGTAGATGGCTGTGGGAGTCTGATCACCATTAAGGGGGGGGGGGCGGGGACTGGAAGCAAACTTTGCAGGTAACCTTATTGGGCCTGGACGAATCATCCTGATCCAAATAAGGTTCTTGCAATATGGATGCAGTCTCTTTTACCCGCAACCCGGGTCAACACCTGGGCTCAAATATGGAAAACAAGTTGCTCTGTTCCCATCCTAATAAATAAACATAAAACATTGCAAATCAAGCAACCTGCCAATGTGATGTGTATAATTTCCTATATGTCTCTTGAAACCCATTTAAAGCAAACATTTACCTTTTAAACTGATAGTGTTCCCTGCCTTCAACAATGTTTGCCTAATTCTTCAGTCTTCTTGTGTCTTCCTCACAGCTTGCATTCCCACCTAGCTTTTTATTGTCAGTAAACTTAGATACATTACTTTCTGCCACTCATCTAAATCATTAGCATAGATTGTAAATAGCTGAAGCCCATCATTGGTCTTTGCAACCCTCTAACCATGCTAATATATCATCCCCAGCTTCGTGAATCCATGTTTACCTTTAGTGTGGTCCCTGATTAGGTGCCTTTTAGAAATCCAAGTATACTACATCTACTAGTTCCCCTTGTTACACTCTCAGTTGCAGACTAGTTAAAATAATCCAAAATCCCAGTTATCTCCTGAAAGAATGAAGCTACAAGATTCCACAATTTAAAAGAGATGTTTTACTATACAAGAGTCAAATGTAGTAAACATTAAATATTATCTAAAGTACCCTCCCATACTCTCAAAGCCAGAATCAACAGAAGTTAAACATGAATTAATAAGTAAATTGTGATCAATTATAAACTACACATTAAATACAGCTAAGACAGATCTTAAAGATTGACACAGCACAGCCTCTACTCAGGGTATAGGTCATCAAATACAGTCACAAAGTTCTTCAAAACTCTGTCTTCCTTATGAAGAATTTCAGCTCCTCCCCTTCTAGGAATTAGTCTGATCATCAGCCAACAGCAGCACACAACCAACCCTTGTTCCAAGGGCACAATTTTGCCCCAAAATGGCACAATTCTGTAGAACCTCCTTAACTCTGCTTACAATGCCTGGATAGTGTACATCCAATGTCATCTTCAACAGAAATAGTGGCAGCAACTATAAGTTGCTTACTTATTTCTGGATCTTGTTATCTTCTTCTGCCTGTACTGCACCAATGGATTCATCATATATTGAGCTCTACTGGCTCTTCTGCCTTTTACATAGAGGTTTTAGTTTCTAATCTCAATTTCAGTCTTATTTGCCTTAGCAACTGGAAGGGTTAGTTTCCTTTACCACTTTCCCTTGTTACAAGTCAGGTTGGGTACTTCAAGGTGTTCTATGAAGCTCACCTGACCTGTAACATGTTATGTTGAATTTGGTTAGGATGAGCATGAAAGGTTTCACTCCAGGTGTGATTCAACTGACTCACGAGGAGCTTTTATCAAATACAAAGTTTAATTAAGAATATTGTTGACATGTATAGTCAGACAATTAGCAAGAACTTTTAACAATTGCCAACAAGAAACACAACAATCACGATAATGTATAACTCTTAAGGCAATATCTCTCATGTGTTCCAACCAAAGCCAACATCCAATACACAAAACCCTTCAAATAAACACAGTACAGCATAGGTTAATGCCCACTTGTTACAGGAATCCCACCTCCTGGGTTGAATGCTGAAAATCCCTTGCGAAGAAACTCAGAAGAGGTTGTAGTCGAATGTTTCCCAAAACACAGCTTCTTTAAGGCAAAACCAAACAAAGAGAAAAAAATAGGGAGAGAAAGAGACTGCTTCTTAGCTTGTTGCTAAATTGCTTTCAAACACTTCCCAAAAGGAAACTGAAAGCCCAAAGGAAAGAAACCCCTATCACCTGACTGCCACAAATAAAACTGAAAGCTCTATCACCTGACTGCCACAGCTTAGCACACTCCTCAATGACATCACTGAAGCTGTAAGCTGTACGATTTTTAAAAAACTTTCTTAAAGGTACACTCACATAACACCCTGAACAGTTACGATCTTTCTTAAAAAAAGCTTTACTCATAAATTCCACCACACCCTTTATCTATCCTACTAGTGACATCCTCAAACAACTCTAATAAATTTCTCAAACAGTATTTCCCTTTTCCAAAATCATGTTAACCAAGTGCTTAGTTAAGACTTCCTTAATAATAGATTGCAGAACTTTCCCAATGACTGATGTCAGGTTAACTGGCCTTAGTTCCCTGTTTTCTCTCTCCTTCCTTTCTCGAGAAGTGATATTACATTTGCTAAGTTCCAGTCCGCTGAGACCAGAAAGATACAAAAGTCTGAGGTCACGTACCAACCGACTCAAGAACAGTTTCTTCCCTGCTGCCATCAGACTTTTGAATGGACTAACCTCGCATTAAGTTGATCTTTCTCTACACCCTAGCCATGACTGTAACACTACATCCTGCACCCTCTCCTTTCCTTCTCTATGAACGGTATGCTTTGTATAGCACACAAGAAACAATATCTTTCATTGTATACTAATACATGTGACAATAATATATCAAATCAAATCAAAACATTCCAAAGTTAAGGGAATTTTGGGAAATCATAGCCAGTGCAACCACTATCATTTAGTTATCGCTTTTAGAACGTTAAGGTGTAAGCCAACGGACCCTGGGGATTTTCCAGATTTTAATCCCTTGATTTTCTCCAGTAATTTCTCTGCTGATATTAATTACTTTAATTTCCTCATGTAAGATACAATGTACCAACCTTGTCTTGTATTTAAGCAGAATCTTGTCTATAGGCAGGTACTTACTGGAAATAAAGTTAGGTTTTCCAACCCATTTAAATCGCTGATTGGGAAATCATGCCCGAATTTGAAATATGAACCATGGCTGAAACCACAAAGTCAGAAGATGACCCATGTAGCTCCCTTCAACCAGGAAAACAAAGTAGGCCACGGGCTTCAATTCGAACAGGGGCAGAGGCACTCAGTGACCATTCAACACGGTGTGCACTTGGAACAGTAAGAAAAGTACCACTTTCCCTTTCATCCCTCTTCCCGAACCCTACAAAGTGACACATTCTTCGTAGTCATGAGGCCCTCATCAGAGCAGCCAATGCCGTAAAACTTAGAACCATCCAGTTAGAAAATCAACACTGTAACTACTGGGCCGTTTACAAAAAAACTGGAAATATAATCGTGTTTTCATTTACGAATTGAATTGTTGCTATCAGGCAGAGCTGTCAAAACCTAAAACGTTACTGTGTTCCCACAGCCTGAAACTTATCTTTATGTTTACCCAAGAAGACAGTGACTTATAGAGTGTGCATCAAACTAAAGCCATTGCATCAAAGAGAACAAAATACTTACTCAAGCATTGTGTATTTCATATAAGTGCTCTTCAAATGGCTGATTAATTCTGTAGGTCTTTTATTTATTTTAAGAATATAAAAGAAATTCCTCCCCTAATACTTCAGTTACCCTTAGGGTCCAGGGATTTTACTTATTAGCTTTCTACTTGATATTAAATATTCTTTGTGCCTTGCCAAGACCACCATGCAGCAGCAGGTATGCCCTGCATCTGGTCTTATTCCAGTTCTATGACAGGACATGAGCTGGAATGTAGCTGTCTGAACAGCACAACTAATTCAGACCATGTGGCTAAAATCTCAGATATGGCAATGGAAGATGGGATAAAGTCAGAATACCCCACACTTTGACTGGTTGAAAAGTTTGTAAGGATCAGTTTTTGTTAACATAAAACACAGACAGATTACAGATATTTCTGTGAAATTATTTGACATAATAAAGGACTGCAGGTGCCAAAAGAAGAAATGAAATCCAAAATATAATTTGCGAGACTTGAGGAACATTAAAGTTTATTTTTAAAGGAGAAAAGTCCTGATTAAATAAATTTGCTTGCTTAAAATTTAGGAAACTATTATTTTATAAAGTGCTATATATCTAAATGGGAATTATCCAAAGTGCTGATTTATTTTCATTTGAATATTTAATAGAATTATTAGTATTTTAAATATTGCTTTATTAAGAAAAAATACTCCAGTTGTTGAATATTGTGTAACACTAGTAAACTATTACTATTTACAAAGAAGCATATGGTTGGTTCACTAAATGTGGTTTTAAATTTTACTAAATTTTATGACAGCGTCTATAGTTCTCATGAAGCTGGCAACACAAACACTGGAAGGATCTTTAAACATTTAAACTGCTCAGGCCTCAAAGTAAACTCTTAGCAAAATATAAATAAAACGTGTAGTTTTACAGGAGTTTCATTTGTTTTCCATTTGCCACATAAACTTTTCAATTGTAACTGATCCATCCTCCTGCAGTCAGGAGAGAAGGAGACCCCTCCATGGCTTTTGATCTTTACGAATTAGCCATCAGACGATATATTTTAATGAGATTAAAAAAAAACCTAGAGCTAGCAGCTCTTCCCAATTTGAAATGCCTCCGGGCATTGGTCACTAAGTTAGTCGCCTTTTGTAAGTTATCTTTGCTTCTACGCAGTCAGTTAACATCATGTGAGACTTGGGTGGGGGGAGGTGGATGCGGGGGTGTAAACAGATAGGGGATGGAGGATGAGAAGGGAAAAAATTTGACATCACTGAGATTTCTATCAGTATTGGTTATTGTGTGTCTTCTGGTCCAACCATTCCTAACCTTAATTGTGTTCAATTATTTCACTAATAATTGACTGCATCTTTCTTTATTAGAGTACCTCATTGGAATCCCTGTACAGATGCACGGTCATGAGTTGACCAGTGGATGTTATTCAATGCAACCATGCATTCTGATGGTATAATGCCCTGTATTACAGTTAGCTATTGCTGATCTAGAGGGAATTCTATCCACCCTTTGGTTTAAAAAAAGTCCCATTTTGCTGGTCTTTCTCGCTGTTTTGTAGAAAACAATGGAACTGCCTCAAATAGACCACCTTTCAGCGTCTGGATGTGTCTGTTGCGATCCTCCTCATCTGAGCAGATCCTGTGTATATGGAGGGCTTGTCCGTAGGGGATGTCTTCTATAACGTGTTTAGGGTGGAAGCTGGAGAAGTGGAGATTCGTGAGGTTATCCGTGGGCTTGCGGTACAGTGTATATAGACCATAACAGGAACCTTCATTTGGAGGGAAGAAACTCTGATTCCAAAGGCTTGCTTTATCATCTTCCTTTGAATGTTTTTTATCTTCCTTGTAAAGTGACAAAAAGTTGTAACTGACTTACAAATGATGAAGAAGGGATATTATCCCATTCCAACCCCCTCAATGTGCATCACCGACATGTCCAAATCTGCAGAAAGATTCTTAACACTTAAAATTTCTGAATGTTGGCTGAAGGAAAGGAAGAATTTACATGTATGTAATGCCTTTCATGAACTCAGGACGACTCAAAGTGCTTTACAGTCAACAAATTACTTTTTGAAGTGTAATCACTATTGTAATATAGGGAAATGTGACAGATCTGTACACAGCAGAGTCCTACAAACATCGTTTAAATAAATGACCAGATAATCTGTTTTGGGTATGGGCTGTGGGATAAAATTGGCTTAGAGAAACAAGGAAAACGCAACAGCCCTTCTTCAGATAGTGCCGGGGGATCTTTTAGATCCACATGAGCAAGCAGACAATGCCTCAGTTTAGACATTTCACTTCCTGAATTGCCGGGCCAGACAATACACTCATTTCTAGATTGGGGCTTGAACATATGACTTTGTGAATCATAGACAAGAGTGCTAGCAGAGCCAAGGTTTACAGTCGGTTTTGGGCAACACAATTATTGCTTCTTCAGCCTTACGCTTGTCACTTAAATCAAAACCTATTTACTGATTCTTGAATAATGTAATGACGTGTTGTGCTCATTGATCAATGATTATTTGGCCAAATTGATTTATCATAGAATCATAGAATCATAGAACCCTACAGTGCAGAAAGAGACCATTCGGCCCATCGAGTCTGCACCGACCACAATCCCACCCAGGCCCTACCCCCATATCCCTACATATTTTATCCACCAATCCCCCTAACCTACGCATCTCAGGAAACTAAGGGGCAATTGTTTTTTTATCACGGCCAATCAACCTAACCCGCACATCTTTGGACTGTGGGAGGAAACCGGAGCACCTGGAGGAAACCCACGCAGATACGAGGAGAATGTGCAAATTCCACACAGACAGTGACCCGAGCCGGGAATCGAACCCAGGTCCCTGGAGCTGTGAAGCAGCAGTGCTAACCACTGTGCTACCGTGCCGCCGTAAATTTAATTTACAAAATTCTGCTCACTTCTGTGTAGCTGTCAGGAGTACTTGGTTGTTGAGCTACAAGGGTTGAGATAGGTAATTATCTCCTTCGCTGCATAGTTCCAGAGTCCTGATTATTATACCGACAACTTTCAAGGTAGAATCTCCACAAACTTCAAATGGGAGTCAAAGAGAATTCACTGATGTGCAATTACTTTAAGTGAATAAAATTCATAAGGTATAGTTAGATGGGTGAAAGGTGGTGCTACATAATTACAACAACAACTTGCAGTTACACAGTGGGGTTGAATTTCCACAGGGAGTCTTGCACTTGTCTGCTTTAAATTTGGCAGAACATCTGTGGGAATCTCAGAAAAAAAGTTTAAATGCAGAAATTGACCCTCTGTGTGTTTAATACAGCACTTTAAATTTTTCGGGGCAACACAATGGCACAGTGGTTAGCACTGCTGCCTTACAGTGCCAGGGACCTGGGTTCGATTCCCAGCTTGGGTCACTGTCTGTGTGGAGTTTTCAGTCTCTCCCCGTGCCTGTGTAGGTTCCCTCCAGGTGCTCCAGTTTCTTCCCACAGTCCAAAAGGCGCATGTTAGGCACATTGGCCATGTTAAGTTCTCCCTCAGTGTACCTGAACAGGTGCCATCAGAGTGTGACAAAAGTTACTTTTCGCAGTAACTTCATTGCAGTATTAGTGTAAGCCTACTTGTGACACCAATAAATAAACTTAAACTTAGAGGGAAAAATAATACATTGGGTAAAGCTGAGCCATGGGTGTAAAAATTAAAAGAACTGATTGAGAGTTTGGTCAAAAGGTGGGTTTTGAAAGAGTATTTAATGGTGGAGTAAGAGACAAGAATATTGGGGTTTAGAGAGAGAGTTTCAGAGATTGGGGCCAAGGCTGTGCTACCAGTGGTTGGGTAAAAAATGGGAAAATGCACAAAAGGCCTGAGTTGAAGGCTAGACAGAATAGAAAAGGATACAAGACATCAGGCTGTAGTTATGGAGGAATTGGCAGGTCAAATGATAATTTGCAAAATCAGTGCACCAGTGACAAGAAGCTGGTGAAAGTCAATCAGAACAGAGGTGATCGGTAAGTGCAACTTACCACAGGACAAAATACAGACAATTGAGTTTAAGATGGACCATTCAAATGTCCGTTTGACCTCAGTGGGATTTTCTGGTTTTGGGGTGAGCGCAACCAGAAAATCCCACCCATGTTCTTTAAACCGTGCAGGTCTCTGAATGGTATGCATGAGTGTTGACACTGGCAGTCTGTCTGGATGATGTTGCTTGGCTGAAGGGTGTCATTCCCATTACACTTGTTGCTGTGGTAACTGTAGTTGTCCCATTGTCATTGTTGGGGACCAATGGACCTCTGGAATTAGTGGCAGTTCTGTACTGAGTGCAGCTGGTGAAATCCATTCTTCCTGACCCGACTATGCTGTGAAGCAGCAGCTTTGCTAGTTGTTCAGATTTGCCTGTGGTTGCACTGGCTTGTTCAGTCATTCACTTGCGTTGAATACATTTGAGGTGACAATTTCTCTGTGCCTCTCCCAGGTTTCCACATAGGCTGACTCCTGTTTAGAGTATTGAAGATTTGTTCCCTGACTGCCTTCAATTTATCGTATCTTTTCACAGGCCTGTTCTCAGCTTGAATATTGTTTCAAATCTTCCAGTCCAGTTCGAATGTGAACATTTTCCTACAGAATTGCTTCATTTACCTTTGGTTCATGCATTTCATTGCACTGATGTGGTCGGCAACCATCTTGTGGTTTACTTGAAGAGTAAACTTCGCTCTGGAGTCTTTTGTTGCCCATTCTTAGTTGGATAGTTCAGGGTCAGCGGCCCAAGCTTTAGACTTGCTCCAGCTGAGTTGAGTGGCTGTTGCATCGCATCAATGATCTGGAACTCTAGATATCTCTTCCTTATCATTGCATTGGGCTCTCAGACTAAGTTGGCCTCTTGGTATGAGAAAAGTCCCACCCAGGTCCTATCCCTGTAATCCCACATATTTACCCTGCTAGTCCCCCTGACACTAAGTGGCAATTTAGCATGGCCAATCAACCTAACCTGCACATCTTTGGACTGTGGGAGGAAACCCGGAGGAAATCCATGCAGACACGAGGAGAATGTGCAAACTCAACACAGATAGTGACCCAAGACAGGAATCGAACCTGGGTCCCTGGCGCTGTGAGGCAGTTGTGCTAACCACTGTGCCACCGTGCCGCCCATCCCATTCCCTTTATGGCATCTGTAATGAGCGTCCCTGTTAGATACAATTATACTCTGAACCACCTAACTCAGTTCTAAAAGACTATAAAGTAACCACATGTGGCATAGTTGACTGCAGAGTGGTGATTGCATGCATCAGAATTCTGTGCAAAACATAAAACTACACTATACTCTCCAGTATGTTTTGCAAGCTCCCTAACAGGAAGTTCGCCACCTTCAGAAATTGCTGGTGCACGGAAATCATCCTTTTATTTAAATGTTAAGACACCAGACTTTTTTCCTGTTCAGCATAGCTGGCCCTCTGGCTAGCTCTACCCTTGGCACCTCCATCTTTTGCTGCTGCCTTGTGCTCAGCGAATTCCTCGACACCCTTCCTCCTCCCACTCATTAAGTCACAGAGGGTGGCGATTGTTGTTTAGTAGGAGAAGAGCGAGTTGGAGAGCAACCTGGAAGATTTAGAAGCTGACCTGCCAAACTGTAGAAGTAAAATCCTGAGAATACTAATATGCCATTGCAAGACAGCTTCCCGATTTAAAAACTATCTGCACAGCACTGGAGGGGCTGCTAAATACCTGGAACTAAAGCTTTGGTGGAGAATTTGTTGAACTTATGGTAAGACAAGGAAACTGTAAAAACTGCACTGTGATTCAGATTTTCACTTTCACTCTGTATGACACTAGTGCCTTAGGTCAAGGAAAAGAGGAAAGGCTCAATGATTAGGATTGTATATTGATGGCAAAGAGTTGTTGAAACAGTAACAGCACAATTTACACCAGGTTATTGTGCTCAGAGGGCGAATGAATGTGTGACCTAAAAGAATTAAGCATAAAATGAAGAGGTATGAAAAATGTACACAAACTCTGCAGTGACAGCAAGGAATTAGCTTCTGCATCAATTCCCAATATGCCAAAATGGTCTTCTCCATAGGAGTGAGCATTAGTAGAATAGCAGCTCCTCCGATGCGGATTCTCTCTCTCTCCTATTGTGGAGTAGATCCTTTGGCAGGATGATCGGAGGTTTAAAAATATATGCCCTGAGCAAATGCTTTCACGCCTCACCATTTATAAGCCAGCTTGCTACAGTGTACATGCTCATAACAAGAAACAGCAAGTGTGGCCAAAAGGTAGAAATAGTTTTGAGGGCTGCGGCAGCTTTTGAGCGAAAACAGAAAGAAGATGCAGCAAGGTCTTCCCAGCTGCCTTTGTGCAACCAAAGGAAGTAAAAATGGAAATGACTGGTTGTGCAGGGCTAAAGGTGAGGGCTATGCAAAATGAATACGAGAAGTTAAATGGGATCTTAACATTAGCATTCTTGATAAAATCAGTGCATTTCCTTCTGCGCTGTAACCAAGTCCTGGTGAATGCTGCTCGCATTTACTGCCATACCAGCTCCTCAAACTCACTATAGCATCTGCTGACCGATGAGAGAGAAGAGGACCTCCTTCCACTCACAAGCCTGCTTGATCAATATCTCCATGGCTGAATCTAAAGGCCTTAGGGGCTCTTTTGGAACCTCTCTTGTCCATAGACATCCTGAGGCTTCATGATGTGTCTCTCCTGTTTGGGCATGGCAAAAAATCCCCTTCACTTCAAGCTGCCACAGGTTGTCAAGAAAAAGCCTAAGTGGCATCCAATTTCCCGCCTCAGAATCAGCAAGCATTCTAAAGCAGTGAGCTCCACGCTATCTGTTCGCCTGCTGCATGGCTAATCAGGGGCGATTGAGAACAGTTATGCACTTGAACGTCTGTTTCTGTTACTCGATCGAAAAGTAGTGGCCTGATTAGCAGGATTTTATCTTTTGTGAAAGCAACTTGTATTTGCATCAGTGTCCAACTTTACTTTGGCTGACTGACATCGAAGCTATTGCTTTCTGCAAATGAACGTTTTGGATTGAAGCCCCTAAAATTTGACATGCATTTCACCTTGACAGGTGACGGGTTGATCAAAGTGAGCATGCTGTACCTCCAGGGGATTTCAAACTGTATCAGGCATGCCACCAGGGTTCTAATGCAGCATGACTTCACAGGCTTCTTGCATTGCTGCAATGATTCAAACACATCTCAGTGAAAGTATCTCAAGAGGTGGAAGCATATCATTCGGGGGAAATGCCAGACCCCAACAAGGAAGCAACTTGATTGACATACTTACGTGACTAGAAAAGAGCCAAGATGGCTTTCATGCTAACACAAAAGCAATCCCATAAATTGATTCCATCTGACTTGGTTAGATCAATGGATAGCAATAAATCCGAGGTTTGTTGCTCAGAAAACAATGACAAGTTCTGCATCATCAGGTCACAGCCACTGTCCTTGCACTAAGGAAACATGTCGCACTTACTTTCAGGTAGTGCCAGAAAATCATTAAAGTTTCCAGCATTTTGGCATCAAGTTCTGATTCCCAGAACTGAAGGCTTCAAAGCTACTTTCCCTCCTAGGTTGAGCAATATATTTGTGTAGATACAAACAGTAATTGTGGGATAATTTAAGTTTATGCATGGTGCCATTAAAAGAGTTGGAGACAAAGCATTTTTTTTAAAAGGTACAGTCTGTGTTAGACCAGATGTTAGTAGTCTTAACAACAAGTGGTAGACCACATAATTTTTGGTGCATGATCTCAACCAAGGACACTTCTGAGACTGGAGAATATGCACATATGCAGAGTCAAAACAAGAAATGACAGGGTAACTGGACATCAAATCGGCCAGCTGACTTCACTTTTGACTTCCATCAACAAAAGTTCTGCTGTAGATCTACATCCAGCTTTATAATTAGCTTCATGAACAGCCATTTCAGGAATTGTCCTTACCAGAGAAGAGTCTCTCATTCTATTCCAAAGGCTCATTTTATTGTGATTGTCTTTTTTCATAGAATCCCAAGTACAGAAGTATGGGATGTCATCTAACATAGTACAAATCCTCTTTCACTCCTCCTTTCAGCAGAGAATAACAATAAAAGGCAACTTGATTATCTAGGTAGGAATCAGTGACCATGCAAATGACAACGTACCAGGTTTTACTGCAGTGCCATCCCTGACTAGTGTGTGTCAGGCTTCTGCAAGGAACAAACTACTTGGGCAACATAATATATAAATAATTATATAGAATTTTACACTGTTAAAACAGGTCACTCAGCCCTGTGATAATGATGTACACGAGCTTCACTTTATCAACATGTTCCTCGATTCCATTTTAAAACCATAGAATCCCTACAGTGCAGAAAGAGACCATTCGGCTCATTGAGTCTGAACTGACTCTCCGAAAGGGCATCCCGCCCAGTACCTCCCCTCCGCCCTATCCCTATAACCCCGTGCATTTACCATAGCTAATCCACCTAACATACACATCTTTGCACACTAAAGGACAATTTACCATGGCCAATCCATCTAACCCGCACATCTTTGGACTGCGGGAGGAAACCGGAGCACCCGGAGGAAACCCATGCAGACGTGGGGAGAACGTGCAAACATCACACAGACAGTGACCCAAGGTTGGAATCGAACCCGGGTCCCTGGCGCTTGAGGCAGCAGTGCTAACCACTGTGCCACTGTGCTGGCCAATGTACCAATTTGTGTCACATACCTAGCTTTCCTTAAATACAACAGCTACAATAATAGTGCATATTGGATGTCCACAATTTATGCATAAAATGTAATACTTAGAGTATCTAGTTCCAGGGGTCAGGGTATGCGATCTGCATAGACCTCTGAGTGAAACTTTCAGAGTTCCACTTTAATTGAAAACAGTTCTATGGGGAAAAGGTTGAGACAGTACTAAAGGATTATAAGGATCTCTAACAAAATCATCACCCAGTGAATTTTAAGTAGAACTGCTTTCATACTATAATGATTCCAATGCCCCCTGTTTCAAATCCAGCATAGAAGTCAGGTTGGGACAGACTTGAAAGGCAATGGAAAGCTGGAACATCTCATTGCTGGGCTAGGAACTCCACTTGTTTCTGTAGATTGCCCCTCCGTCGCCCCCTGTTCTCCCCCCAAACTTTACCAAAGCGTCTGAATATTTCTCATCCTGCCTGGTTAGATTTGTTGGAAAATCTTTCACTAATCCTTGCTCTGAATAATGAGCACCTTGGATCATTTGGTAAAAGGTTAGAATAGATTTCAAACCTATATTTCTTCTGAAAATCATAGCTGATTTTTACTTTCCCTAAGGTAATACAGTCATTTCTTTTTTTGCCCGGCTGTATGTGTTTCTTGTTATGACCAAATAACCACACATATTGGTGTGGTAATAATTAACTGATTTTATTTCCAGTCCCTCTCGAAGATTCTCAGCAGTGGGCAATCTTATATTCGGTTATCAATATGCTGGTACCACACATATGTGCAGTGGTTAGCACTGCTGCCTCACAATGACAGGGACCCGGGTTCGATTCCCGGCTTGAGTGACTGTCTGTGCGGAGTCTGCACGTTCTCCCCGTGTCCGCGTGGGTTTCCTCCATGTGTTCCATTATCCTCCCACAATCTGAAAGACGTGCTAGTTAGGTGCATTGGCCATGCTAAATTCTCCCTCCCGAACAGGTGCCAGGTGTGGCGACTAGGGGATTTTCACAGTAACGTCGTTGCAGTGTTAATGTATGCCTACTCGTGACACTAATAAATAAACTTTAAAAATATGGGGGTTAATTTTAACCCCATCAGTCTGGTCAAATTATGGAGCATGGTCTCAGGTGATTAAAGTGGAGTGGGGGACTTATTGACTCCTTTTCCCTTTGTTTTCCGTATGCATTATGTATGAAACTACTATTGACTGTTGTTAAAAAACCCATATAGTTCACTAATGTCCTATAGAAAGGGAAATCTGCCATATTTACCCAGCCTGGCTGCATGTGATTCCAGACTCTCAACAACAGCACTGAAACCTGAAATGGCCCAGCAAGCCACTAAGTTTAAGGGCAATTAGGGATTGGTAACAAACGCTGGCTTGCCCATGAAAGATTTTTTTTAAACTAGCAAAGTATGCTGGGATCAGCCTCCAAGGCCAGGAAAAACCTGTTAGGGCAAGTTTTAAACATTTTTCCAGCGTTCCTTGTGGACCAGGGCAAACTTATGGCAGAAATTTCAGCAGGTAGTATGCTAATAATGCCAGGTCATTGATGCCCAGGAATTACAATCAAGCCATTCCTCTTTGAGGGGGAATGTAAGTTCTACTATACAGGAAATAGTATTGTCATATGGGCGGCATGGCGACACAGTGGTTAGCACTGCTGCCTCACGCTGCCAGGGACCTGGGTTCAGTTCCTGGCTTGGGTGACTGTCTGTGTGGAGTTTGCGCGTTCTCCCCGTGTCTGCATGGATTTCCTCCGGGTGTCCTGGTTTCCTCCCACTGTCCAAAGATGTGCGGGTCAGGTGGATTGGCCATGCTAAATTGTCCCTTAGTGTCAGGAGGATTAGCAGGGTAAATGCATGGGGGGGGGGGGCCTGGGTGGGATTGTGGTCGGTGTAGACTCGATGGGCCGCATGGCCTCCTTCTGCACTGTAGGATTTTATGATTCTGGACTACTTTAAGAATACCGAGAAACGAAGCAGCTATTTATCCACTACATTATTTCAGCATTTTCTACGCTTACTTTAAATTAAACATCGGTTGTCTAGCTCTTTGTGCAAGTTATGTTTTTCCCAAAAAGCAGAGTGAGTAAACAGAAACAAAATTTGACCAGTGGCCAATATCTAAAATCTGTTCTTAATTACCATATTTATTTTCATTCATGGGATGTGGATGTCACTGACAAGGGCAGCATTTATTGCCCATCCCTATACAACTGAGAAGCTTGCTAGGCCACATCAGAGGGCAGTTAAGAGTCAACCACATTACTGTGGGTCTGAACAGACACGTAGGCCAGACTGGGTAAAAATAGCAGATTTCCTTCATGAAAGGACATCAGGGAACAAGATGGGTTTTTATGACAATCTGGCATAAATTCCCCAGCTGCCATCGTGGGGTTTGAACTCATGTCTCAAGATCATTAGTCCAGGGCTATCAGATTAGAAGTTCAGTAATATAACCAGGAGGCTACCATGCTCCTATTTATATTTGCAAGCCTGTTTCTTGGGCCATAGGTATCTGCGGGTAGATACACCAAGATACCTTGAAATGAATGCCAACAAATTGGAAATCCGTTTTACACCTTTGAAGGAAAAGTATAATCATAGAAATCATAGAAACCCTACAGTACAGAAAGAGGCCGTTCGGCCCATCGAGTCTGCACCGACCACAATCCCACCCAGGCCCTACCCCCATATTCCTACATATTTTACCCGCTAATCCCTCTAATCTATGCATCCCAGGACACTAAGGGGCAATTTTAGCATGGCCAATCAACCTAACCCACACATCTTTGGACTCACCCACATTTTATAAGATGGGTGCTGTCAATTCCAGTTTCTGGCATCCATCTTCCAGCTTCACCACCTTGGGCATAACATTCATATTCACCAACTCGATGTGTCACAGGCAGTTTACAAATGATATCTTGAAAATTGTACATCTGCAAATACTTCTTGTGAACCTTTTTCATTATAATTTCCTATGTCCACTGTTTTTTATGGAAACTGCCAGTATAAACTTGTCATCCTGTAATTACACCTTCCTGCCATTGGAGATGCATTGGCAGTACCACAGATAGAATAATGCACTGCAATTTTCTCAGGCAGTTTCCATTATAGTTCAAAAGAAGAGTCATATTGGACTTGAGTCATATTGGGACTCAAATTGAGTCTGGAAAGAATGTCCTTGCCATCAGTATTGCAGTGAAGCAGTCTGGTAAGAGTGACCTTGCAGTCAGCATCCCAGTGAAGGAGCCTGGGAAGAGTGTCCTTGCCGAAACATTGTGGCTGGTATTCTCCCATCCTGCTCGCCACGGGCAGGGGGGCGGACCATGTAAAGGTCCATTGAAGTCGGGTGGGAATCTCTGGTTTTCAGGCGAGCACAGCCGGAGAATGGGCAGCATGGTGGCACACTGGTTAGCACTGCTGCCTCATCGCGCCAGGGACCCGGGTTCAAGCCCAGCCTCGGGTCACTGTCTGTGCAGAGTCTGCACGTTCTCCGTATCTGTTTAGGTTTCCTACGGGTGCTCCGGTTTTGTCCAAAGATGTGCTAGTTAGGTGGATTGGTCATAGGAAATTGCCAATCCTATTAGCATAGGGTCTATGCTATTTGCATAGCATAGGATCCTTATTAGGGGAACCAACAGGGTAAATACGTGGGGTTACGGGGATAGGGCCTGGGTGGGATTGGTGTCGGTGCAGGTTTGATGGGCTGAATGGCCTCTTTCTGCACTGTAGGGATTCTATGATTCTATGAATCCCACCCTGTATGTTTTCAAGGAGTTAAATATTGCTCTTGGGGCTAAAGAGATCAAAATATATGGGGGAAAGTGAGAACAGGTGACTTGGGTGATCATCCATGATCATTATTAATGGCAGAGCAGGCTCGAATGGCACAATGGCCTCCTCCTGCTCCTATTTGCTATGTTTCTACTTGAAAAGTTAACTCTGCTCCCCCCTGCACAGATTCTCAACAAAGGAGTTTTTCCAGAATTTTCTATTTTTATTTCAGATTTCCAGCATCTGCAGTATTTAACTTTTATT
Source organism: Mustelus asterias (assembly GCF_964213995.1). NCBI lineage: Eukaryota > Metazoa > Chordata > Chondrichthyes > Carcharhiniformes > Triakidae > Mustelus > Mustelus asterias. The sequence continues at coordinate 129,714,928 of NC_135803.1, read as the reverse complement.
CCATTATAGCTGTGGCCAATCCAGGCAAGGCCTTCAGAAGCGGCATGCTTTGTTACTATTCTAAAATAACCCATAAAAGAAGAAAGAAAGGAAGTCAATAATTTTCCGAGAGATTCTTCGGACCTGGAGCTGGAAATTTACTCGTCATAATTGCTTTCTGATTGACCCTAAGAGTTTACAGCCGAGTAGAATTACCCAAATTTCCCTGTTTGCTTTACTTCCCGGGAGGGAATATTCAACAATGGTCTTTAAAGAAGCAAGTTAATGGCTAAAAATCATGACTATGCTGTGGACCCCATCATGGAAAGCCTATTAGCCCTGCTATATGTTTACATTATTTGCCGGCATTAACACTCATGTTAACAGCGAGACAAAGTTTAATTTGGAAATCTTAACTCATAAGTTAGTTTTCTCACATCTGATCATTGTGGTGACATCATTGGAAGATATTAGTTCTCCCACAGCAGAGCTTCTAGATTTTTAACAGATCCTATGATATTTCATTCTATGTTCCATTAGTATCAATATAAACATTATTTTTGCAGCAGGGGGATTTGATATTTAGCCTTCAGAAGAATTTTGTGGCTTTAAACATACTTACAATAAAATGTCTTCTTGGACAAGTGTCAGCTGTTAAAATATAGGTTGAAGTAACATAGATATCATTAAATATTTATTTTCACGAGCTATTTATTGAATAAGAAAAAAATTCCCAATTCATTACGGGCAGATTTGAAATATTGCATATTTTGAAATATGAAATGCCAAATATTTCTATCTTAAATCAACAAACTCCAGTCAAAAGACATACAGATAACACAAGGGGTGCAAGACAGTGGTAATGAGTTAATTAATTAATTGGCTCTGATGAAAGCATTCACTGTAAAAGTTTTAACAACACTGTGTTTACCCCAATCCAACGCCAGCATCTCCAAAGCATTCACTATCAGACAGTCAGTAAAATCAAGAATTTGAAATAATGTGGTAATCAGTAGCACCTACTTGCCGCTCTTTAGTTGTTTTTGACTTGCACTCATTTTCTAGAGGTCATGTATCCTCACATTGAAAGCAGAGCAAGGGATTCCAGCTTCACAATCTTAATGCCCTCCACAGCACTCCTTGTGAGTCAGGAATTGCAGAAGTGCTGCCCCTGGCCTCTCAAGAAAGCCAACAGCCACCCCTCAGGTGATCATGGGCCGGCTCTCCCCACTGCAAAAGATGAATGACCAACCTCCTCTGCTTCAATTCCAGTCGTCCGGCTGAGTTATCACAGCCCAATACCAGATTCCACCACCATCACCCCCCCCTTCCGCCTCCCCACCAACAAGTCCTAATGCCTCTCTCCTCAGTCAGCTAGGCCTCTCTGTCCAACAGATTACAAAAAGGCAGCTGGCCATTTTGAGAGATGTTCTAGTAACAAAGGAGATGTGAGAGCTCCATTCAGAGAAGATTGTGAGGCCAAAATGAAGAAGTTTTATAGGTAGATCCATAAAAAGTAAGAAGTAATAGATACAGGGTTCAACATGCATAATGCCAACCTAAACACGCACACACATGCATGCACGCGCACACAACACACGTGCACCCCACACACACACAACACACATGCACACACACATGTACACACACACAGACGCATACACACGTCCACACGCGCACACACACGTAAGCATACAAAAACTGACCACTTAGGCAAGACACCAGAAGGCAACTAACTTAAATTGAACACTATCCCTGCAAGAATCAGCTCCTACAAGAAGGAAAGGAAAAGTTTGGGAAGGGAAGCATAGGTGTGGTAAAGCTAAATTAAATATTATTAGTCGAGTTGCAGTTGGTTGTGCTGTGAGGATTAGTAGATAGCTAAGTGAGAGGCAGGATAAGGTTTGGCTAAACGGCTGTATGATCAAAGCTGGCTGGCACTTACTATTGACAGATAAAGGGGGCAATTCACCTCGCCCATTGTGCTGCCAGAGTAGTATAATGGCCTGGAGACATAAGCAGAGGCCGGTTAGCAGGCTCCGCACTGGGCGCCATGGTCTCTGCGCATCTCCAGGGACAGGATTTCCGGAATTGTCAGCTCTATGCCGGAAATCGGGGTGGAGCTTATTCAAATATTTCAATTCTCATTTTAATATCATTAGTGGGCCAGGGACTGAAGTCTCCAGGTCCATTAGCCTCTTCCCCCCCACTAGGAGTGGTTCACTCCAGCAGGTTTACATCAGCTCCCCACGAATGGGGACCTGGCGAACGATCCCGGTGAATGGAACAGAGGCCATGGAGGCACCCCAGGAGGTCGGGGGTAAGGGGGTATGTCCCCTGGACATTGCCAGCCTGGCAGAGCCAGCCTGGCCCCGGCACTGCCCAAGGGGCAAAGTGGCAATGCCCAAGGGGCACCTTGGCACTGCCCACCGGGCATCATATAGCGCCAAGGGGGTGGGGCCAAGGGGGTGTTTTTAAAAAATGGGGAATTGCACTGTTTCATTGTCTATTGGTGGAACTGTGTCTTTTGTCTTTAATTCCTTCCCACATTTCGTGTGGTTGTGTCAAAAGATGAGAGGTGGGTTTCAAGAGTTTTCTCGTGAAGTTCAAGCACAGCTTTTTCCACCTTTCCACAAGGGAGCACATATTCAGTTATTTGATTGTATCAGTGTAGTTTTGGTGCATGTTACCTAGGATCTGTTTTAACACTCATTCTTACATTCTTCTGAGCCTCTGGTAAGTTCCGCATTCCAAACAGTGCTATGTATTCAATAATCCACTCCAATTCACTCCACAGTGAATAAGCCAGTTTGAGATATGTTGTGATGCTTGAGAAGACGT